>NC_090892.1:59883872-59893872 GCF_036669925.1 Montipora capricornis | reverse complement strand
AAACACGCTTGCTTACGCTCCCTATTTATATTTTGGCGCGAATGACATCAATTTGTCTCTGTTGATGTACTAATGTTTTTTATTTTTTTGGCCTTTTTCTGTATTCTAGGTGAGAATGTGGAATCTGCCAGCCGATGCCCACAGTCGGGCAAATTTGGCAGAAGGCGGTAGACCTGATGTGCAAATTCATTAGGATAACCTATTTTATTCGATCTAAGGTGACACAATCAAGACTTTTCTTTAGTGGTTTATTTATTTCTGAGAATACACAGGTTTAATTCGTTCAGTGATACTAAATGCTCTCTTTTTAGCTACAGTAGATTAGCATCTTCATAGGTATGCTTTGTTGTCTTGCCTCCCTCGTCATCTTGCGAAGTCTTGATAGCAAGGATTTCGTCATTGTAGTTGCGTTTGTGCAAAACTGCCTTACCACGACGGCGGCTGCGGCGGCTCCAGGCATCACTTCAAAACGGAGGAGAAAGAATTGTGTTAGTTGAAACCTCGAACTGAATTATCAAGTTGGCAAAACTAACTAATCTTCAGGTAAGTACACAGAGAATTTTATAAAACCATAACAACTTTGAATATAAATTTCGCATATTCATGATATGTTTAGCGTGCCTCACCTTTCAACAAGAACAAGAACAAGAACGAGAACGACACTTTATTGTCCTGATAAACAGGTATATAAATGTAAACAAATACATAACTTTCAAATTTGGGGTATACAGTACATGATCAGTATACATTACCTTTCATTGATGAATGACAAAACCAGGAAGACAACAAGGACGAATACCAGCGTCTGTTTCATGATAATAACCTATTTAGAAATTAAAATAACCAAATAGGATGCGTTAACGCAAAATTTGGTTTCAAAGTGTAAAGAGTTTAATAAAGAAAATTAAACTTGCTATGAGATATACAGAATTGTGTCTTTTCATTGGCCGTTTTTATACTAAGACGTATAATGCGTCCGGACGACTTTGGGCAATTTATTTTATTATATGGCTACAATGACGGCTACAATAGTAGTTCCGTGAGGCTGTAAGAGCCGGGGAGTGGGTTGTGAGGCTAGGCTCTCACAACCTCTCGAAATGCTCCCAATGGCGTGCGACTCTCAGAGCCTCTGTCAGCAAAGTCCAACTTCTGGCCTCCGCGCGGCGGAACTGGCACCACCGACAGGAGAAGGGGCGAAGGCGAAGCCACTGGCCCCTTAAAACTAGTTGCTCAGGGTAGATGGGGCTCTTAGCATGTGAAGACTGCCCATCTTTTTTTTTTTTTTTTGTTTTTTAATTTTTTTTTTAATGTACTACATACGATACATTTTACATGATTTACACTTGTACTTACTTCTTACTTGCACTACATTAACTTGCACTACATACGATACATGTTACAATACCATAACACTAGTCAAATGGAATTATAGTTGATCCGTTTACAACGTAATTGTTTACATTTTAAATGTTCGAGTCACTAATAAGAATTTTGTTTGTTACTTCCACTATGTAGGGTATTGGTTTTCTAGAATTTAATAGGTTGTTAAATAAGTAGATAGCAAGAAAATCAAAATACAGAAGCTGAGAAGTAGAAGGACACAATGTAATTTTATAAGGACAGAAAAAATTTCCATTTGTTCCTAAATTCTTTCTCCTTATTACAAGTGACTGCAATATATTTTTCTATATTAATTTTTTCGCGCACAAGTGAGGCAAAATCATCGAAATTTTACTTTATGGTATTTAAAGCGTTAACATATAAGAAATATTTACCTAAAATAATAAGATGGTTGAGGGCCAAACAGTAGTTGTGACAGCGAATAATTATGAACATAACCTCCAGTTCTGACAGAAGTAGTTTCGTATTACTAGAGGTTGATTACCACTCCTGGAATCCATCCCAAAAGGACTTTGCGTGCTTGCAGTTTACAAACAAATGCCACAGGGTCTGACACTCAGAAGGACAAAAGTGACAGAAGGGCGAGGCAACTTTTTTCATTTTATGTAACAAGCTATTCGTTGGTAAAATTCGGTGAATGATTTTGTATTGGAACATCGTCAATTTAATTTCTCTCGTGGCTTTGAATGGTAGGAGGTAGATTTTAGACAAGTCACTTTTCTCGAGGCCAGACGCTAAAAGTTTTTTCTCTGAAGTTGGTGGAGGTAGATCTTCAAGGTAAAGTAGGATACTGTATATTGCCTTCCATGACAGTGAACAGATTTAGGTGGGCAGCGTGACCGAGTCTTTGGAACATTCTTGCAATAGTTTCTTCCAATTTTGGGGACTAGAAGAGAGAATGCTATAATATTGTAAAAAGCTACATTTTACATTGAATTTACTGCAAAAAGAATTAAATGGGAGGTAATGGCCCTCACAGGAGTCAAAAAGAGCCGAGATTTGTTTTATTCGTGCCTGATACCAATGAGGAAAGAATACCATTTTCTTATTCACAGTTAAAAATCGGTTATTCCGGATTGGCTCGGAGAGAACCTCATTTTTAATTTTAGGTGTGGCCGTTGCGATGTCCTGCCAGTAGAAAATGATTTGTTTGTAGAAAGCAGGAAGATGGTTGTTTAGGTCAAGGAGATTATAATCATAATTACATTTAAACAGTTCTGTACCGCCAACATCGGCTAGCAGCAATTTAGGTATGCACTGCCATGGGGCATTTGAGCTAGAGCATAACCGTTTCACCCAATTTAACTTAAGCGCTTTGTCGAAGAGAGAAAAATCCTTCATGTCAAAGGCCACCAGCTGTTTTTTGCTTGATAAGGGTAGTCTTTTTTATTTTGGCGGGCTTGTGATTCCAAATAAAGTCGAACGTAATCTTATCTACTTCTTTATTGAATTCTTTAGGGGTATTCATGACACTGCAGATAAACACAAGTTTTGAAAGTGCTAATGTTTTAATTATATTTATCCTGCCAGCGATGGAGAGGTCTCTTTGGGACCACATATTCAATGTTTTCTTTAAGGATCCTAATTTGTCAAAAAAAAATTTTCTCTTCAGACATTTCTAGATCATATGTAAAATGCGCGCCAAGCGCGTAAACTGGCTCGGCGCTCAATTGGAGATCATGTATGGTGTCTTTTCTGTTACGCATAGAGCCAAGCCATAACATTTCAGATTTTGTTTGATTTAGTTTTAGACCAGAGCACCTTTCAAAAAGCGATAATAAATCAAATAACCTTGACAGTGACTGGACATCAGAACTTCGGAAGTACAGTTGTGTCGTCTGCATATTGCGAAAGTTTAACCTCATTATGTTCATCTATTGGAATACCTTTTATTTCTTTTGAGCGTCTAATACGTTGTGAGAGTAACTCAATAGCAATAACGAATAATGTGCCGGAAAGTGGGCAACCTTGACGCACCCTGCGTTCTAGATGAAAATGTTTTGAGGCGTATCCGTTATTCAGAACACAACTAGAGATATCTGTATAAAACACTTTTATCCATTGTCGGAGGTCAAGACCGAAATTAAACGTTTCGAGGCATCTATGAATAAAATTCCACTCAATCGAGTCAAACGCTTTCTAAAAATCCAGAAACACGGCTACCCCTGGAATATTCTTCGCTTTAGTGAAATGCATTGTATCTGCTATTAACCTAATACTTTCTCCAATGAACCTTCCTTTAACATATCCAGATTGACAGGGATGAATTAAGTTCGGCGAGATCCTCTCTAAGCGCAGAGCAATGGTCTTCGTCGCTATTTTATTGTCTACATTCAGTAAAGATACAGGCCGCCAGTTTTTTAAGTATTCGGTATTCTTCTTCTTCTTCGGAATTAAGGAAATAATCCCTGCCCATCTAAGGGAAGGTAAACCCTGATTTCAAACTTCCGCTGCCTTGCGGCTATACCTGATCTCAGGAAGGCTTCAGGAGTAAACTTCGAGGACGAATCCGTAGTGGTGCCCCTAGGGCGGATGGCAAGTGCTCAGCACTTCCTTCCGGCAGCTTCTGCACAGAAACTACCCCTAAGTTGTATTGGTTCTTCCTTTCCCTTGGACCCAGCCAGTTACACCGAGAGGGGGACACTGTCGTATGGGCAGCCCACTGTTTCCTTATCTTCCCGCCCAGGCCGCAAACTGGAGAGGACACTCCAGCGGTGTCGCAAGACTCCGGCACAACACGGGACGATGCAGTTTACCGGTTCTAAGCTCCGACTGATTGGCGTAAAAAGGAGCGCCAGGGGTCTCGTCCCTCGCAGCTTCATTGGGTGGCAAACTTTGACATTCCACCTCCCTTTCACAACTTAAACAACTATACTATAACCTGATCTATCCTTATATATGTTATGCGATAACCTCCTGGGGCAGTGCATTTACTACCCAAATTAAAAAATTCCAAACAAAACGAAATCATGTTATTCGTCTTAAAAGTTTGCCACCTTGTATGGACCACATACAGACAGAGCATTACCATTACTTAACTTACTGGATTTACTTACTGTTAAGAATATCTATAAACTAAAGTTTCTTAACTTCACTTATCAATGGCATTTTAAAAAATTACCAAATATATTCAGACATCATTTTCGGTATGCAAGTGAAGTCCATACATATAATACGAGATATGCTTCAAAAAGTAACTTCTACAAACCACGTTTCAGGACTAACATAGGAAAGCAAACAACATCGGCTATGGCGACTGAAATGTGGCAACAGCTCCCCACCCATGTTAAAAACTTCTCAACTTATAACTTTCCTAAAAAAATGAAAGAATACTTGTTGGCCGAACAATTAACATAATGAAATTGTTTTAATCATGTGAACATGCACTGTTATGACTTTTTTTTTTTAATTTTTAATCTGTCTAGTTATTGTGATGTCCTGTACATTCGAAACTACCTTCAAAGAGCTAGCTGCTACCTCGAAAACCTTATGGTTATCTAGCTGCTAGGCATTTCCTTCTATGTAATAATATTTAGTTTGAATTGTAATTGAATATTCTATGTGTTCAGTTGCTAATTATTTAATAAATTTTACAAACCATGTAATGGAAATGTGCAATAAAGTGTTTTGTTGTTTTTTTGTTTGTACCGCCCGCCTCAAACTGGGCTGCTCTCAGCCAGTCAAGTGCCGCCCCGTCATTGCTTGCCTGCTCTACTGGGTGGATAGAGCTTAGGGGACCCTCCCGACAAGAGAGCAAGTACTTGCACCAAGCAGTCAAAAGCAAAGACTACGAAGACTCCAGCTCTTCGAATCGAGTCGCCTGTCTCCAGGAAACCTGGCTGGCCGACAGTGGGTCACATAGGTTTTGTCGTGAGGAACTCACTGATTGCCAAAAAGAAACCCCCTCTGGAGGGTCATCGAGAATTCTTGCCCTTCGCATGAAAACGTCGGCGGGCTTTGTGAACATCATATCCGCCTACGCCCCGACACTGACCTCCACCTCAGAAGCCAAGGATCAATTATACGAGGCTCTGCAGGAAACACTATCCGGAATCCCAAGTTCCTAGGGCATATATTTGCTAGGCAATTTCAACGCTCGCGTTGGGACCGACTGGCAAGCATGGCCTACCTGCCTCGGCCACTTCGGTGTCGGTAGGATGAATGAGAATGGGCGGAGGTTGCTCGAACTCTGCTGTCACTACGGCCTCTGCATCACCAACAGCTACTTTAAGTGTAAGAAGCTGCACAAAGTGTCTTGGAGACACCCTTGGTGCCGCCAGTGGCACCAGCTAGACCTCACCATCACTAGGAGAGCGGGCGTCAGCAGTGCTCTCCACACAAGAAGCTATGACAGCGCTGACTGTGACACATTCGCTCGTTGCAAGCAAGGTCAGACTGAAGATCCACCACGGCACGACCAAGGGTCGCACCCGCATCAACACCTGTGGCACTTCCGACCCCTTTAAGGCTCAGAGCTTCGCTGTTAGGCTCAAGGAGACACTTGCTGAGCAACCAACAACCAGCAACCCGGACACCAAAAGGTCTCACCTCCGTGAAGCCATCTACGACTCAGCCATGGCTGCATTTGGCAAGAAAGAACGCAAGAATGCTGACTGGTTGGAGGCTTGCTGGAAAGAATGCAGCCGGTAACGGGGGCCAAGAGGAAAGCGATGCTGGCTCACAAGCAGAACCCTTCCCCAAGCACTCGCGACGCCCTTCAAGCAGCTAGGAGCAAGGCCCAGCAGACCGCCGCCACTGTGCCAACGAGTACTGGCAGAACCTATGCGCCCTACGAGCGTCAAAACAGCCCCCGCTCAAATCAAAGACTGGCGATGTCATCACTGATCATAGCCTGCAGCTGCAGCGTTTGGTGGAGCATTATCTCGAGCTCTACTCAACCGTCGTCAGAGCATCGTCACAGACACTGCCCTCATTGCCCTGCCTGGGATGCCAGTCATACAGGAGCTTGACAACACGCCGACACTGGATGAGCTCCGCATAGCCATCGACGGTCTCGCCAGTGGTAAGGCACCGGGGAAGGACGTTATCCCGCCGGAAGTTTTGAAGCATGGGAAGCAAACCATCCTGCAACCGCTTCATGAGCTCCTCTGCCTCTGCTGGGATAGATGAGACATGACAGACATGAGAGATGCCAACATAGTCACCCTGGACAAGAACAAGGGTGACCGTAGTGATTGCAACAACTATCGCGGCATCTCTCTGGAGAGCATCGTTGGCCAAAGTCTTCGCTCGGGTCACGTTGACCCGCCTGCAGAGCCTTGCTTCGCAAGTAAACCCCGAGTCACAGTGTGGCTTGACAACCGGGAGGTTCACAGTGGACATGATCTTCTCCCTACGTCAGGTGCAGGAGAAGTGTCGAAAGCAGCAGCAGCTGCCTCACGCCTGCAAGGAGTTTGGGCTAACGATCAGCCTCAGGAAGACCAACATCCTAGCGCAAGGTGCTAAGTTTCCCCCCCCAATCATCACCATCGACAACACGGAGCTGGAGGTTGAGAACCGAACAGCTTAACCTACTTGGCTTCCACCGTGTCAAGCTCAACTTCGCTTGATGCTGAGATCAGACGCAGGATCGCCAAAGCAGCTGCTGTCATGGCCAAACTCAACAAGCGAGTGTGGGGGCAATGACCTGTTGAGCGAAAAGATGAAGATGTGCGTCTACCAAGCTTGTGTCTTGTTGACTCTCCTTTATCGAAGTGAGTCGTGGACGACCTATGCCAGACAAGAGCGGCGACTTAAGGTGGCTTACTACAGTTTTCCGAAGAAAAAGATCAAGGTTTTGAAATGTGTGAAATTACAGCAACAGGAAGTCTCTTCTGAAGTGTTAGTCACTGCAATTGGTGTAAAATGTAATTTTACCGAACAAATAAATGCAAATCAGAGGAAAATGCTAAATATAGTGACCAAGCTCCTGCATGGGGGACTGGGAACTAGACACCTCAAAGGCTTTTTTCTCGAAAACCAGCCGTACAACCCCACCTAAAAATTTCAGGATTTCCGAAGGCGAGAAAAAATAATTATGTAGAGAAATAAATAGTTAAATCTGCCAGACAGATTTTCGCAAATGACAAAAACGTCAATTTTCGTCTATTTTAATAAAAACTGAAAAACTGTCGGATAGAACTTTTTGAAAAAATGCTGACGGGTTTGTCTACATGTTGTTTACTAATTCGCAAAATTTTAACCCTGGTTGTACTGCTAGGTTTTGAGAAAAAGGCCTTTGTAATGTCTAGTTTTCAGTCCCCCTCCAGTAAATCCGTCACTATATTAAGCGTTTTCCCCTGATTTGTATTTATTTCTTTCGTAAAATTACATTTTACATCAATTGCAGTGAACAACACTTCACAAGAGACATCACTTTGCTTTAATTTCACAGATTTCAAAATTTTGATATTTTTTCTTCGGATAACTGTAGTAAGCCACCTTAACAGGTGTCAACCTCGCTGCCTTTGGCGCTTGCTAAACATCAGGTGGCAGGACAGAGTCGCCAACACCGAGGTCCTTGAGTGCGCTGGCTCATTGAGCATGCCATCACTGCTCATTCAGGGGCGCCTTCGATGGCTCGACCATGCACATCGCATGGAGCCTGACCACCTGCCAAGAGAAATCTTTTATGGAGAACTGCGGGAGGGCGTCCGTAGCGTGGGTCGACCGCAGCTGCGCTACAACGACGTCATTAAGGGACATTAGTGCATGGGGGATATCGCCAAAAACCGAGATACGTGGCGGCAAAGCGTCAAAGCGGGGGTTTCAAAGACAAAAGCGAACACTAGAGTCCTGGCTATATGCAAGGGAAAGACGAAGAAAGAACACGCAGCCTCTGCGCGCGATTCCACAAGGCACGTCTGCGCCACCTGCAACAGAGACTGCCACTCCAGGATCGGGCTACACAGTCATACAAGATCCTGCCCAAATACCCAGCACTAACCAAAGCCTCTTCGAGACGAGGATGCCACTAAAATAGTACGCACGATTTTCTTGTAATGACCGGGCATTATGAAAATGTTTCTCGGCTCAACCACTCTTTTAAGTCCAGACTAAAACCTACGAGTGCGTGGGCGAAAACAACAAAAAATATGGACAAAGTACAACTAAATTTTCAATAACTGAAAGAAAAACTAGCATACAGATACTTCTTTAATATTAGTGACGAAGAGAGCCATAGCGAGAGCAAGTTTTCATATCCAAAGGACGAGGAACAGGCCAAAACTGAGCAAAAAAAAGTAATAAAATAACTTATTAATCTCGTCCTTTTGGTCATTACAGGGAAATCCCAGACCTCGACCAGGATGTATTGACCGGCGATAGCGAGGTCAATACATCAAGGCCTCTGTCTGAGATTTCCCTGTAATGACCTCACTCTCGGTTAATAAGTGGTGTTTAATGCGTGTGTAATCGACAAGGGCATCTATCGTGAACTAAAAACGTTGGAATCCTGGCACACTGCCAAAACGGTGGACGAGGACAATAACTCAAAACCGTCCCGGAATCGTAAGCGCACTCATAAGCACATATAACCTAGTGAAAACTACCGTCCGATTCCGCTTACGGTTCCGTCGCTTAAGATCCAGTGAAAATTAGATTGTCGAAGACAGAAGCAGAAGCGGAAGAGGAAGCCAATCGCAATGCAGAGAAGTGGGCACGTCCAAGGTGGAAATTTTGGCGCCAAAACAGTAGAAATAAAAACTTGAACGTAGAGTAGACTTTCCTTTGGCTTCTTCTTCTCCTTATTTTGCAAGACTTACTGGTTTAGTTGTGTATACGGTATTGATTTGAGAGAGGATTTTTTCTGGATCCTCGACGCCGCGATAGTGTCGGAGCGGACACACAAAAAAAACCTTAAATCAGTCCCGTACTGATGATATACGACTGGTTTCTTTCATCACATATTCCTGATTTAAGGCCAGCTTGTTTGGCCACCTCCAGCAGAGCATTCTTTTGTATGTTCTTTTTCTTATTATTTTCTTTTTACAAATTTTGCAAGACTTGTCGCATAACACGGGAAAGAGTCTTACAGTCTCCACAACCTTCTCGTCCATGCCCGCAATGTTTGTTTATCGCAGCAGTTAGTAAACGAAGAGCTTGGGCTTGTATATTGTGATTGGCTTGTTCTTTTGCTTCTCTTTCCGACTCCGACAATGTTGTTTTCACTGAATCGTAAGCGACGGAGTCGTAAACGGAATCGGAAGAAAATGGAACAGTTCTGATTGTTCCAACTCCGATTTTCGGTATTCACTAGATCGTAAGGACGCTTACGACTCCTCCTCCAATTCCATCGCTAGCAAAAACCATCTTTTGGTCACCTTCGAACGCGCCCTGCAAATTAAAGAGTGATCTGGTCCCTGACATGGCCTGAGGCACGGCGAAAAGCCATTGCACACAAAAACAAACTAAAGAAAAGGTTCAGGCGTAAGGCAAACAATGAATATTTTATAAGAAAGTCAATGAAGCCTGACAATGAACGCAAATTCTGGGTCCCATATCGCCCATTTCTGCACTCCAGAACGAAGCAGTTAAACGATATTATTATAATGGAGAAAAAATAGTGTCATAAGCGATAACAAGAAAATTGCTGAGATTT
>NC_090892.1:59863872-59868872 GCF_036669925.1 Montipora capricornis | reverse complement strand
GACAATAACTCAAAACCGTGCTGAAGTCGTAAGCGCAGTCATAAGCACATGTGACTTAGTGAAAACTACCGTCCGATTCCGCTTATGGTTCCGTCGCTTAAGATCCAGTGAAAAATAGATTGTCGAAGACGGAAGCAGAAGCGGAAGAACAAGCCAATCACAATGCAGAGAAGTGGGCACGGCCAAGGTGGAAATTTTGGCGCCAAAACAGTAGACATAAAAAATTGGTGAAGGTAGAGTAAACTTTTCTTCTTTGGCTTTTTCTTCTCCTTATTTTGCAAGACTTACTGGTTTAGTTGTGTATACGGGACTGATTTGAGTGAGGATTTTTTTCTGGATCCTCGTCGCCGCGAAAGTGTCGGGGAGGACAAAAAAAAAACTTAAATCAGTCCCGTACTGATGATATACGACTGGTTTCTTTCATCACGTATTCCTGATTTAAGGCCAGCTTGTTTGGCTACCTCCTGCCAAGTATTCTTTTTTATGTTCTTTTTCTTATTATTTTGCTTTTTACAAATTTTGCAAGACTTGTCGCATAACACGGGAAAGAGTCTTACAGTCTCCACAACCTTCTCGTCCATGCCCGCAATGTTTGTTTATCGCGGCAGTTAGTAAGCGAAGAGCTTGGGCTTGTATATTGTGATTGGCTTGTTCTTTTGCTTCTGTTACCGACTCCGAGAATCTTGTTTTCACTGAATTGTAAGCAAGCGTCGGAGTCGTAAGCGGAATCGGAAGAAAATGGAACGGTTCTGATTCTTCCGACTCCGATTTTTGGTTTTCACTAGATCGTAAGCACGCTTACGACTCCTACTCCAACTCCATCGCTAGCGAAAACCATCTTTTGGTCGCCTTCGAACGCGCCCTGCAAATATAAGAGTGATCTAGTCCCTGACCCCTTCAACGAAGTGTTTTCGGACCAACCTCCTTTTAATGTATTTATTAACGATCTCCTCTATCATGTATAGGCCTGGCCAAACGCTCGCAAAACTCCAACGCAACATCTTGCAACATTGTTTCCTGATGTTGTAACATGAGTTGAACCTGCACGCACGCAACATTTTTAATAGTTTCAACGCGACATGTCGATGTTTATGTGCCCCAGCCCCAGGCGCACAACAAAGTGGACCTAGCGCGCATGCCTTAGTAAAAAATTAGGGCCGTTTATACGAGAGTAAATAAGCCGCGGCTAATCCTGGCCTGGGAGTTTATACTTGTATAAATAGTTCCTTTCGCGTATTATGTACGCCACGGCCAAATTAAGCCGCGGCTTATTTCCTTTGGTATAAACGGCCCTAATGTTGCGTGAACGTGGCCAAACGAGTACAACATCATGCAACACACAAAATGTTGCACGAAAAATTTGACCATTTTCAAAATTGATCCAGCATCATCCAACATGTTGCAACATATCGCAACATGTCGCAAAATTGATCCAGCACCATCCAAAATGTTGCAACATATCGCAAAATGTCGCAACAGGGTGGCCAAACGCATGCAACACGTTGTGCCTAACAATGTTGCAAGATGTTGCGTTGTAATGTTGCGAGCGTTAGGCCAGGCCTTAATACATGCTAAGTTGAGCGCCTACGCAGATAATTATCAATTTTATTATTCTAACGCTGATCCGTTTGATTAAGAGACATACAACTCGTAAAGTTGACAGCGCAAATAAGTGGTATCATGACAATGATGCTAAACGAGACAAATCTTCAGGCCCTGATCCTTGGAGAGACTGATTACTGGTTTTGTTAAACTTGCACGTGCTCATTATTGCATGCACTGTGGTGTGGTCTCTGTTTTTAATGATTTTTCACATGATTGTTTCATCGAAACAGTAAAAATGTTTCGCATAAGAATAAACTTCAATTCCCACAGTGTTCGTAAACGGAAACAAACTCCCGAAGGTAAAAAGATTCTTTTTTCCGGTAGCACACTTCAATGCCACCCTTTATACTGAATATAGAGTCAGTACAATCAATACAAACACGGATAACTAGAACTAGAACATTGACCCGCGTAAAGAAGTAAAAATGACTGCATTGTAATTTCACAGCCTGACGATCGGGCTCTATCTAGATCTGGTAGTTACAAATTGTTTAAGTAATCCAGGCAAATTTCTGGTGCTGTTGAATTCCTTCAATTATATCATTGTCCACTAACTCAGTGAAGCGTTGCTGACTTGGAGCTACCAGAGAGAGAAAAGTACATGCACAAGTTTATGCTTGAGCTTTGTAGCAAAGCCTATTCGCGGTCACTACTTAAATGCAATGTCATCCATTTGACCGCGAACCGTTATTTTTTCACTTGCCGCGTCGTTTGGTACACCTAAGGTGGGAATGTGATCTTCATATGACAGAAATGTTGTTGGATATTAAACGCAAAGGTTTGAAATCACAAAGCAGCAGCCACCAGGAATCAGAAGGTTTATGCATCGATAATATGTGCTAATAGAAATAACTTTTACCAAATGATTCGCGGAGTCGAAAAGAAAAAGAAAAAAAGAAAGAGGAAATTCACCACTCACCTCTTTTAAACTTCTGCACACTGAGTGGAATATTACGCTTTTTAGTGAGCCTTTCCGCGGGGCAGCTAGCAAATGAGCCCACTTAAGATTGAGAGGGTGCGGCGGAATCTATTTTATTGTCCACGTTGAGGTGAGTTATGTAGCAGCTCTCGTAACGTATAATGTGATTGGCTGGCTACCCTAGCCAAAAATAACTTAGACTTAAAAACAATAGAAGCTGCTTACAATACCAAATAGACCTTTTCGGCTGGTACATTTTGTTTTCCCAATACAGATCATGTGATAAAACTCAGGAGGCTTGGTCCTTTGTTTTGTTCATTAAAAAGAGTGCATGCAGGCATATTCATGCTTGCCTGCCCTCATTTTAATGAACAAAACAAAAGACCAAACCTCCTGAGTATTATCACATGATCTGTATTGGGGAAACAAAATGTACAAGCCGAAAAGGTCTATTATAGCTGCTACACTACTGGTTGAGGTTGCCAGGGAGACAGGTCAGAACGGAAGCAGGCCGTGGGTATGTGGGATGTTATTCACAAGGACAAATTCGGCTCCGCCCAGGCCTAATTTAGATACTAAATTAGATACTAAATTAGGCTTGGGCCGAGCCGAATTTGTCCTTGTGAATGAGATCTCACATACCCACAGCTTGCTCCCGTTCTGGCCTTGTAGCTCTGTCGGTAAAGCAACGGTGATCAAATTCGTAGGTCGTGGGTTCAAATCCCACACTGGTGAGAGTTTTTCTCTGTCCTCGTGTGGGCCAAATTCCAATACTAGGGTTGATCTTTGATGGAATAATTGGGTATAAAAAACTTCACAGTAGTGTTAGGCCTCACTCGAACTTGAAATCATTACTATCAATATGCTACTGAAGGAAAATAACTAACGATTATCTAATAAAAAAAAGAAAAAAAGCTCTGTTTGGGACGCTAGTCACTCAGGCCCGTAGGAGCACGTGTTATAAAATGCGTTTGATTTCATTTTTTTTTCCTGTGCAGCAAAATGCACAATAGAAAAACGTGGCGGTGTTTGATTGGGCAATGCACAATAGAAAGCACGTAGCGGTTATTTTATTGGGTAATGCACAATAGAAGCCACGTGGCGCTGTTTACATTGGTTATTTAAAGCAAACCACGTAATCCAAGATCATGAAGAGTACTGTGATGCGTTGTTTCGGATTACTGAAGATGGAGGTTACGTTTGCTTAATCGATTTCTTCTTGGGGCGCTCAAACCACATACAAAGAAAGGTATAGGCTTTTTCGCGGTGGACCCACACTAAAAGATAGCAAGCGTCAGCTTTGAAACAAGTCGTTTCGCGAACTGAATGAAACAAGAATATACTCGAATGTAACGGAAAGGACGCAACTATTGAAAGTGATACAAGTCAAATACAAATTCTTTAATGAGCAGCGGGTACCTTATTGAAAACTACTTTGAAGATGACAGCGACAAAGAAAATATTCCACAAACAAGTGGACGCCATATTGGAATCTTCTTAAGACAAAGTAAAAGCATTGACACAGCAAACAAATGGCCTCACGGTTGTACCATTTTCACCGAGAACAAACAGCCTCCCGCTCAGTGTACCATTGACTACGGAGATAATTTTTTTGTCTATTGCGTTTTTTTGTTTGTTATTGATAAACAGTTTGTTCCTTGTAGTGGTCTAGCTTCTATCCTTTGTTCAACAAGCCATATTAGCGATCGTGTTCACTGCCATCTTGTGTATATAGTTCTGTTCTAGTTTTACAAGATTTGATGTCATCAGTGGAGATTGTGATCAGCTCTTTAGAAAATAAATGTGATGTAGTTTGAAAGGCTGTACGGTTATTTGATTCTCAATGGTAATAAATACTTGATTCCAAAGGAAAACTGCAGGTCTCGATAAGCGCAAGTGTGTTTACTTTAGTTGTGATTTGCGTGTGCATTGACATAGACATGCCCGAGAACCGAGCAGAATTACAGAGAAAATGCTGAGACGACTATTTTATAACAGCAGAAAAAGGAGGAAACTTGCTGGAACGTATTTGGTTAACAATGTACCGAGGTCATCCACATTTCATCGTATTACTAGCCAAGGAGATCACTTGCTCGTAAACACAACTATAGGAGCTACCTCAGGTGTGCGTTTAAATGTAAGCACGTGGTATGTAACACTTTTCCAAAAGCGTGGATGAACAGGTAAATGCAAAATGATGTTTGAAACATCGAAGCATGTTTCTTAAACTTAAAAGTGTGTTTGTATTTTTAAAAAGATTAGCAACACTTGTGCTATCCAGACCATTTGGAAAATGAAAGTTAAATTTAATACAGAAATCAGGAATACCCGGTACTTTTTGTAAAAGAATGTTGTTGTTTTGTTTTCTCAGAAACGGAACGTATCTATTTTGAATTCAGGGTGAACTATTTACACAGTAAGATAGAGTGACCAATCAAAACAGAGTTAGTAATTGGAAATCTAAACATCTTCGAGA
>NC_090892.1:59841372-59851372 GCF_036669925.1 Montipora capricornis | reverse complement strand
ATAACTTTTCGTTTGGTTTACATGCAGAAATTTCTGTCTAGGTGGAAATAGAGAATGAAAGCAAGATGGCGGGCGAGAACAAAAAACATGTAATTTGGGTCCTTCTTCTCTCCTTACTAGCTTTAATAACTTCCTTTTCATCTTCCTCCTGGCAATCTCTCAACTCATTCGAATGTATTTGACTCGCAGCGTTTTTGACATTGCTGTCGATCGATTGCTCGTTACTTTCCACTGTGTCTCTCGTTTGGGTGGTGTATCTTTGAAACAAAACTGGTCCTGAATATTGTCGGCGGTCATCAGAATCATTAGAACCGTCCTGTGGCAACGCCAGACGTACTTGTTGACCACCATGAACATGAACACCCGGCTGCCGCTATGTTTGTTTTTTTGTCCCTAGTACCAGGAACTTCCGAGCGAAGGCAGTTTACGCGTTGCTAGGATCTTCCTAGCTTTGAGCTTAGGGAACACAGACTTTTTCTCTTTTTATTTCGTCCACATCCTTGGATAATTTTTTAGGGAGCTTAGGCATATGCGTTTTTGAGACGCGGACTGTAACCGGAAAAAAACATTTCGTGTGCCGGGACAGTGGTGTCTCCCAGATTTTTATACCAATCTCTGATGGAGAAAAGATATTTAGTAATGTAAATGTATTTGTGTGAAGACGAGTTAGAAGGGAAAACAGCTCACTTCCGGTTGCCATCTGCGTCTCAAAAATACGCTTGCTTACGCTCCCTATTTATATTTTGGCGCGAATGACATCAATTGGTCTCTGTTGATGTACAAAGGTTTCTTTTTTTGCCGTTTTTACTGGCTTGCCAGTATGGCAAACAAGTTTCGTGTTTTTTTTTATTTTTTTTTTCCGTGTCGGTAAAAGTCTTGCCTGTCACTCCCCTGCTAAGTAGTGGCTTTGTGCATAGAGTCTTGTCTGTGTATTTTGTTAGGTTTGAGGGGGCTGGGGGAATACGTAGATTTCCTTGGTGCACACAGATGAACGTTTAATTATTAAACCCGCAATGGCGTCGAAAGTCGTGGTAACGGGGATGGCGTTTTAGTGGAAAAAATATACCTTTATGAGATCAAGAATGGAACGTCAATTGGAATAACGAAACAGGCGGGGAAAATAAATATCCGGAATCTTAAAAGAGACGAGGGATGGTCTTCGAGAACAATTGCGGTCGGATATGAGAAAGTGTGTGTTGTTTCTAATCTTATTTTATAAACTGTGCTGGTATGTAGAACACTGACAGTAAGTGGGAAATTGAGTATAGGTGTAAAAGGAATGGAATGTCTTGAATGTATCACAGTGTTTACCGAAGTGGCATCTCATTTGTCTGGCAATTGGCATTTAATTTGCAGTCAAGCTGTACAGTTTTCAGGTAAAAAAATAATTGAAAATGTGACAGTGAAGAATTATTGGAAAGAAAGGTTGTTGTCTATTTTGTGCTTTGGAAAAGGTTCTTTAGGAAAGAGTTCAATCTTGAACTGAAAAATATATTTATTTGCATATCGTATGGTTTGTGAGACGGATTGTTTCTTGTTTGCACGCACGGAATTGGAATAGAAAGGGTTTTTTTTGTCTCCAATAGCAAATATTTAGTTAGTTTCAATAAATTTCATGCTGGAAAAGGTTTTTGTGAGATGTTTCAACTGTTGTGATTCATTGTGCTGTGTAGTATTCGAGTTTAACTAATTTGCATAAGTGAGTTGAAATTTAATACGCATTAAATAAAGATGACAGGAATTTGTAGGCATGATCGTTCTGGCAAATGATTACAGCTGGCGATCGTTTTTAATTAAGGTCAGAAAAAGATTTCAGTATAGTCACTCTTGTGTAAAATGAAGTTATTGTTAACTTGAGAAAACAACAATAGGGTCGTTTATACGAGAGAAAATAAGCTGCGGCTTACTCTGGACGCGGCGTACATAATACGCGAAAGGAACTATTTATACGAGTATAAACTCCCAGGCCAGGATAAGCCGGGGCTTGAGAAAGCTGTGAACGTAGATTTTGCATCATTTATATGGGCTGTTCGCGTTTTATTTTCTCTCGTATAAACGGCCCTTATATTTCTTTAACTTTTTTAAAGAGAGAGATTTCGCGCAAATTTTATTTCAAGCTATTCAGTTGAAATATTATTTCTCGCCATTGGCTTCGTTTGCGTGATCATTTACTGGTGTTGACATTTAGGAGGTAGTTGTTTGGTTCTAAACGAGTAGGAATAAAACGACCAGGAATGAGCGAATTTTAGTGGGTGTGCGATAGCAACACGAGACAGGGGTCGAGAGATTCTAACGGTAGACAGTCACTAACTAACCCCTCCTGAAATAAACGAAGAGAAGCAGATGTTGGTGGTTTGTGTGAATTTATAGCACTAAGTGGATAGAGGTCGTCATGTTTTGATTGGGCAGCTTCAGAGACGTCCTTCTGAGGAAACAAATTGTTAAAATAGCTAATCGTGATTGGAGAATTTCGATCCTAAGTATAATAAGTATAATAATGCCTTTTATTGACAGGCAAAACCATATGATTGAGCGTGATCATACCAAATATCATTTGTTTGCGCGATCAAGTTGTGGCGAAGTGTGTAGCCCATGACAGTATGTCGTTTGTGAGCATATTGCTTTTTGTTGTATTAAGCTTCTTCCTCGGAACGCTCAAACAACTCACTTATGCACACGCCGTTTGCGGTAGACCCACACTAAAAGATGCTGTTGAGCGATTGTTTTAGCCGGGGTTGGTCCGCAAACTGAAAGAAAGTTTATATGTTGAGAACAAATGTGTACTAAATGAACAAATATGTGAAAATCATGATATGAACTGCACTGCAACCAAATGCCAAAGGAGAGAAGCACAGAACTGTGAAAGTTTCCTGAAGAAAAAAGTTCCTGATCTTAAAGTTGGTGCAAGCGGTATCGAGTCGCAGAGATGTACGCCTAGCCGGATGCCTTTAGTTAAATTTTCGATTTTGCAATTTACTTGAACGTAGCAAAAATCTCCCAAAATGTTTGTCGCTGATCGTAACTTTTTATATATTCACGGTTCAAAATTAATGTTGTTTTCATGTCGTAAATATTTTATTCTCGATCGACCGTACGGGAAACTTCCTTCTGCTCTTTCTGAAAACTGTGTATCAATATTTATTTGCTTTTTCATCAATATTTGTTTTGCATAAAGCAAGCTACCAGAATCTGTACCTTGCTGAGTTCGCATTTGTTAGCGTTAATAGTATTTTCGGTCAGATGTTTCTGTTTTTTATGAGGGGTTTATTGCTTTGGTCTCCCATCCCAACACTAACCCCGCGAAACAGGGCTTGACTTCAGTGAAGTTTAGTATTACAAAGTTTTCGGATGCTCATAGGGCACACTTGTGGTGAAAAGAAGTTGTGAGGGAACTTGAAAATTATCAATATGTCAGCCCAGAAGCCAATGTTTCTCGCTTCTCTTTTATTTGTTATTCTTCAGAGACTGGAATGCTGTATTTCAATACCACAGAATTCAGTGCCTTCTGATTTTCTGTAGCACGTACCACAGGCAAGCCAGTGTATGCTTCATAGAAGCATCTAGTCTTTATTTTAAGTGCGAATATGGAATGTGCCAGCCAATGCCCACAGTTCACGACAGCGCTTGTTGTAGAGAAATCGGGCAAATTTGGTAGAGGGCGGTAGACCTGAGGTGCAAATTCATTAGGGCAATCTATTTTATTCAATCTGAGCTGACACAATCAAGACCTTTCTTTATTGGCTTATTTATTTCTGAGAATACACAGGTTTGATTCGTTCAGTGATACTAAATGCTCTCTTTCTAGCTACAATAGATTAGCATATTCATAGGTATGCTTATCGTCATGAAAACGATGCTTTGTTGTCTTGCCTCCCTCGTCATCTTGCGAAGTCTTGATAACAAGGATTTTGTCATTGTAGTTGCGTTTGTGCAAAACTGCTGTACCACGACGGCGGCGGCGGCGGCGGCGCCACCAGGCATCACTTCAAAACGGAGGAGAAAGAATTGTGTTAGTTAAAACCTCGAACTGAATTATCAAGTTTGCAAAACTAACTAATTCTCAGGTAAGCACACGGAGAATTTTATAAAACTATAACAACTTTGAATATGAATTTTGCATAGTCATGATATGTTTAGCGTGCCTCACCTTCAACAAGAACAAGAACAAGAACAACAACGCCACTTTATTGTCCTGATAAACAGGTATATAAATGTAAACAAATACATAACTTTCAAATTTCGGGTATACAGTACATGATCAGTGTACATTACCTTTCATTGATTAATGACAAAACCAGGAAGACAACAAGGAAGATTACCAGCGTCTGTTTCATGATAATAACCTATTTAGAAATATAAATAACCAGATAGGATGCGTTAGCGCAAAATTGGGTTTCAAAGTGTAAAGAGTTTAATAAAGAAAATTAAGCTTGCTACGAGATATGCAAATTGTGTCTTTCCATTGGCCGTTTTTATACTAAGACGCATATTGCGTCCGGACGACTTTGGGCAATTTATTTTATTATATGGCTACAATGACGGCTACAATAGTAGTTCCGTGAGGCTGTTAGAGCCGGGGAGTGGGTTGTGAGGCTAATCTCTCACAACCCCTCGAAATGCTCCCAATGGCGTGCGACTCTCAGAGCCTCTGTCAGCAAAGTCCAACTTCTGGCCTCCGCGCGGCGGAACTGGCACCACCAACAGGAGAGAGGGCGAGGGCGAAGCCACTGGCGCCTTAAAACCAGTTGCCCAGGGTAGATGGGGCTCTTAGCAAGTGAAGACTGCCCATCTAAGGGAAGGTAAACCCTGATTTCAAACTTCCGCTGCCTTGCGGCTATACCTGATCTCGGGAAGGCTTCAGGAGTAAACCTCGAGGACGAATCCGTAGTGGTGCGCCGAGGGTGGATGGCAAGTCGGCAGCTTCTGCAGAGGAACTAGCCCCAAGTTGTATTGGGTCTTCCTTTCCCTTGGACCCAGCCAGTTACACCGGGAGGGGGACACTGTCGTATGGGCGGCTCATCTTCCCGCCCAGGCTGCAAACTGGAGAGGGCACTCCAGCGGTGTCGCAAGACTCCAGCACAACACGGGACGAAAGCCCTCGCAGCTTTATTGGATGGCAAACTTTGACATTCCACCTCCCTTTCACAAATTAAACAACTATACTATAACCTGATCTGTCCTTATATATATTATGCGATAACCTCCTGGGGTAGTGCATTTACTACCCAAATTTGAAAAATCCAAACAAAACAGATGCACCAGATACAGACAGAGTGCATTACCATTACTTAACTTACTGGATTTACTTACTGTTAAGAATATCTATAAACTAAAACTTCTTAACTTCACTCATCAATGGCATTTAAAAAAAAAAATACCAAATATAGTCAGCCAGCATTTTCGCCATGCAAGTAAAGTCCATATATATAATACGAGATATGTTTCAAAAAGTAACTTCTACAAACCACGTTTCTGGACTAACATAGGAAAGCAAACAACATCGACTATGGCGACTGAAATGTGGCAACAGCTCCCCACCCATGTTAAAAACTTCTCAACTTATAACTTTCCTAAAAAATTGAAAGAATACTGGTTGGCCGAACAATTAACATAATAAAATTATTTTAATTATGCATGTGGCCATGCACTATTATGACTGCTTTTTTTTATTTTTTATTTTTTATTTTCTTGCCATCTATGTGTGTTTTGTATGTTGTACGATGTTGTGTATGTCTAGTTATTGTGATGTCCTGTACATCCGAAACTACCTTCAAAGAGCTAGCTGCTAGCTCGAAAACCTTACGGTTATCTAGCTGCTAGGCATTTCCTTCTATGTAATAATATTTAGTTTAAATTGTAATTGAATATTCTATGTGTTAAGTTGGTAATTATTTAATAAGTTTTACAAACCATGTGATGGAAATGTGAAATAAAGTGTTTTGTTGTTTTTTTTAGTTTTTACCGCCCGCCTCAAACTGGGCAGCCCCCAGCCAGTCAGGTGCCGCCCCGTCATTGCTTGCCTGCTCTACTGGGTGCATAGAGCTTAGGGGAACCTCCCGACAAGAGAGCAAGTACTTGTACCAAGCAGTCAAAAGCAAAAAAAACTACGAAGACTCCAGCTCTTCGAATCGACGTCGCCTGTTTCCAGGAAACTTGGCTGGCAGACAGTGGGTCACATAGGTTTTGTCGTGAGAAACTCACTGATTGCCACCACTGAAACCCCCTCTGGAGGGTCATCGAGAATTCTTGCCCTTCGCATGAAAACGTCGGCGGGCTTTGTGAACATCATATCCGCCTACGCCCCGACTCTGACCTCCACCTCAGAAGCCAAGGATCAATTATACGAGGTTCCGCAGGAAATACTATCCGGAATCCCAAGTTCCTAGGGCATATATTTGCTAGGCGATTTCAACGCTCGCGTTGGGACCGACTGGCAAGCATGGCCTACCTGCCTCGGCCACTTCGGTGTAGGCAGGATGAATGAGAACGGGCAGAGGTTGCTCGAACTCTGCTGTCACTACGGCCTCTGCATCACCAACAGCTACTTTAAGTGTAAGGAGCTGCACAAAAAGTCTTGGAGACACCCTTGGTGCCGCCACTGGAACCAGCTAGATCTCACCATCACTAGGAGAGCGGGCGTCAGCAGTGCTCTCCACCCAAGAAGCTATGACAGCGCTGAGTGTGACACAGACCATTCGCTCGTTGCAAGCAAGGTCAGGCTGAAGATCCACCACGGCACGACCAAGGGTCGCACCCGTATCAACACCTATGGCACTTCCGACCCCGTTAAGGCCCAGAGCTTCGCTGTTAGGCTCAAGGAGACACTTGCTGAGCAACCAACAACCAGCAACCCGGACGCCAAAAGATCTCACCTCCGTGAAGCCATCTACGACTCAGGAATGGCTGCATTTGGCAAGAAAGAACGCATCAATGCTGACTGGTTCGAGGCTTGCTGGAAAGAATGCAGCCAGTCACGGAGGCCAAGAGGAAAGCGATGCTGGCTCACAAGCAGAACCCTTCCCCAAGCACACGCGACGCCCTTCAAGCAGCTAGGAGCAGGGCCCAGCAGACCGCCGCCACGGTGCCAACGACTACTGGGAGAACCTATGCGCCCTACGAGCGTCAAAACAGCCCCCGCTCAAATCAAAGACTCGCGATGTCATCACTAATCATAGCCTGCAGCTGCAGCGTTGGGTGGAGCATTATCTCGAGCTCTACTCAATCGTCGGCAGAACATCGTCACAGACACTGCCCTCATTGCCCTGCCTGGGATGCCAGTCATACAGGAGCTTGACAACACGCCGACACTGGAAGAGCTCCGCATAGCCATCGACGGTCTCGCCAGTGGCAAGGCACCGGGGAAGGACGTTATCCCGCCGGAAGTTTTGAAGCATGGGAAGCAAACCATCCTGCAACCGCTTCATGAGCTCCTCTGCCTGTGCTGGGAGAAGTGAGAGATGACAGACATGAGAGATGCCAACATAGTCACCCTGTACAAGAACAAGGGTGACCGTAGTGATTGCAACAACTATCGCGGCATCTGTCTTCAGAGCATCGTTGGCCAAAGTCTTCGCTCGGGTCACGTTGACCCGCCTGCAGAGCCTTGCTTCGCAAGTCAACCCCGAGTTACAGTGTGGCTTGACAACCGGGAGGTTCACAGTGGACATGATCTTCTCCCTACGTCTGGTGCAGGAGAAGTGTCGAAAGCAGCAGCAGCTGTCCCACGCCTGCAAGGAGATCAGCCTCAGGAAGACCAACATTCTAGCGCAAGGTGCTGAGTACCGCCTCCCCCCCCCCCCCCCCCACCCAATCATCACCATCGACAACACGGAGCTGGAGGTTGAGAACCGAACACCTTAACCTACTTGGGCTCCACCGTGTCAAGCTCAACTTCGCTTGATGCTGAGATCAGCCGCAGGATCGCCAAAGAAGCTGCTGTCATGGCCAAACTCAACAGCCGAGTGTGGGGGCAATGACCTGTTGAGCGAAAGGACCAAGATGTGCGTCTACCAAGCTTGTGTCCTGTCGACTCTCCTTTACCGAAGTGAGTCGTGGACGACCTATGCCAGACAAGGGCGGCGACTTAAGGTGGCTTACTACAGTTTTCCGAAGAAAAAGATCAAGGTTTTGAAATCTGTGAAATTAAAGCAACAGGAAGTCTCTTCTGAAGTGTTAGTCACTGCAATTGGTGTAAAATGTAATTTTACCGAACAAATAAATGCAAATCAGGGGAAAATGCTAAATATAGTGACCAAGCTCCTGCAGGGGGGACTGGGAACTAGACACCTCAAAGGCTTTTTTCTCGAAAACCAGCCGTATAACCCCACCTAAAAATTTCAGGATTTCCGAAAGCGAGAAAAAATAATTATGTAGAGAAATAAATAGTTAAATCTGCCAGACAGGTTTTTCACAAATGACAAAAACGTCAATTTTCGTCTATTTTAATAATAACTGAAAAACTGTCTGATAGGACTTTTTGAAAAAATGTTGACGGGTTTGTCTACATGTTGTTTACTAATTCGCAAAATTTTAACCCTGGTTGTTCGGCTAGGTTTTGAGAAAAAGGCCTTTGTAATGTCTAGTTTTCAGTCCCCCCTCTAGGAAGTCCGTCACTATATTAAGCGTTTTCCCCTGATTTGTATTTGTTTGTTACGTAAAATTACATTTTACATCAATTGCAGTGAACAACACTTCACAAGAGACATCATTTTGCTTTAATTTCACAGCTTTCAGAATATTGATATTTTTTCTTCGGATAACTGTAGTAAGCCACCTCAACGGGTTTCAACTTTGCTGCCTTTGGCGCCTGCTAAACATCAGGTGGCAGGACAGAGTCGCCAACACCGAGGTCCTTGAGCGCGCTGGCTCATTGAGCATGCCATCACTGCTCATTCAGGGACGCCTTCGATGGCTCGACCATGCACATCGCATGGTGCCTGACCGCCTGCCAAGAGAAATCCTTTTTGGAGAACTGCGGGAGGGCGTCCGTAACGTGGGTCGACCGCAGCTGCGCTACAACGACGTCATTAATGGACATACGTGGATGGGGGATATCGCCAAACACCGAGATACGTGGCGGCAAAGTGTCAAAGCCGGGGTTTCAAAGACGGAAGCGAACACTAGAGTCCTAGCTACATGCAAGGGAACGACGAGGAAAGAACGCACAGGCTCTGCGCTCGATTCCACAAGGCACGTCTGCGCCACTTGCAACAGAGACTGCCACTCCAGGATCGGGCTACACAGTCATACAAGATCCTGCCCAAATACCCAGCGCTAACCAGAGCCTCTTCGAGAGGAGGATGCCACTAAAATAGTACGCACGATTTTCTTGTAATGACCGGGCATTACGAAAATGTTTCTCGGCTCGACCACTCTTTTGAGTCCAGACTAAAACCTACGAGCGCGTGGGCGAAAACAACAAAAAATATGGACAGAGTACAACTAAATTTTCAATAACTGAAAGAAAAACTAGCATACAGATACTTCTTTAATATTAGTGACGAAGAGAGCCATAGCGAGAGCAAGTTTTAATATCCAAAGGACGAGGAACTGGCCAAAACTGAGCAAAAAAAGGCATATAATAAATAACTTATTAATCTCGTCATTTCGGTCATTACAAGGAAATCCCAGATCTCGACCAGAATGTATTGACCGGCGATAGCGAGGTCAATACATCAAGCCCTCTGTCTGAGATTTCCCTGTAATGACCTCACTCTCGGTTAATAAGTGGTGTTTAATGCGTGTGTAATCAACAAGGGCATCTATCGTGAACTAAAAACGCTGGAATCCTGGCACACTGCCAAAAGGGTGGACGCGGACAATAACTCAAAACCGTGCTGAAGTCGTAAGCGCAGTCATAAGCACATGTGACTTAGTGAAAACTACCGTCCGATTCCGCTTACGGTTCCGTCGCTTAAGATGCAGTGAAAAATAGATTGTCGAAGACGGAAGAAGAAGCGGAAGAACAAGCCAATCACAATGCAGAGAAGTGGGCACGGCC
>NC_090892.1:59821372-59836372 GCF_036669925.1 Montipora capricornis | reverse complement strand
TTCGTATTCTGCTGCTAATGTCGGCCCAATATTAACAAAATAGTCATTCAAACTCTCAGCCATAGATTTGGGATCTGAGACTAAATTATCGTTACCTGAGAGCTCGCTCAAGTTATTCGGTTTGTTATTCTTCCCAAATAATATATTGATGAGCGTTTAAGCTTTCTTAGGGTCATTCGTACTAGAGCAGGCGTTAATCTTGTCATTAAAAAATTTAGATTTGGCATTACGCATTTGGATATTTACTTCATTTCGCAATTTTTTAAAACTCTCTCAGTGGGTCTCCGAGGCATATTTTATTACCCGTTTTTTTTGTGATAGTCACACATTCTCATGAGGTCCATGATGCATGGTTCGTCACTTGCCAAGAGGCAAAATTATCCGGAAAAAAGAAAAGATTCGATCCATTGAAACTTCAGTATGATCGTGGTACATGCGACGTTTGCTTACTAACAACGTAAGTTAGAAAGATTTAACCCGAAGTTAAGTGTTATCGTACAAGAATATACGAAAGTCTTTTTGCTTTGCAGAGTAAATGACTGCATAAACTGTGGCTTGTTCTCAAAAGAGTCCCAAAATGCACTCCAACTCGACCCTATCTAAGGCACACAATCTCAAAGTGATCATATTCGTATTTCGCAGGGGAGACCATCATGACAATACTTTCGTTTCTCAGACAAGGTGATAGACATTCGAGTAATGACCCACCCCCACCCCCTCCTCCCTTCCCCTTCTCCCGTAACTGGGGATCCATGCATCAGCGCGCCAAAGACCCTAGGGAATCGAACTGCCCATAACGGAAGTCGTTATGGGCATGCCAGACAAAAATTTTTTAAACATTACCCAAGTACACAAAAATTATAGGAAGAAGAAAAATTTCATAAGGGCTAAAGCCAAAACATAACGACAATCAAGAGAGTGTGCCGAGGAAAGGAAAGAAAAGTTTAATCTTCTAGCGCCGTAGAGCACTAATCCGGGACACCGTAAATTGAAATTAACAAGTTAACGCAAATCAAATCAAATTTTGGTTTTTGAGGATAGGGGAAACCGGAGTACCCGGAGAAAACCTCTCGGTGCAGAGTAGAGAAGTCCGGGAATCGAACCGGGCCACCAAGGGGCAGGAAAAGAACAAAAGAGAAGAACACACTGAGGCTATATGCCACAAGAGCAAGAAGGCTCAACAGGGTAGCCAAAACGTATCAAATGGTCAGTTATAAAAAGGACTCCATGCGTGATTATCCAGTTGAGATCGACTGGGTGGTCCAGCACGAAGAAAAAGAGCTGCCTTCAAGTGGTAGGCCAGTAAAGCTCACCATACTGCGAGAAAAACGTGTCAACACAATGAGGAAGCTAACAGCACTCACTGAAAGTAAAGACAAATGAACGGATTTGGCTGAAATGCAAGAAAAAGACGAGACATGATGAAGAGACAACGGCCTGACAACAAATGAAGAACGACGCCGTGAGAAAGAGCCCATCGACAACAGGCAGACAGAAAAGCACGATAGAAATTTGAGAAGGGCCAAAGACAAGAAGGTTCCAGGGAAGGGGGGGGTGGGGGGCAGGACATCACAAACCTAAGGACTAAGCAGAATAGAACACCAGCTGGAGAAAAAGGAGGTCCAGCTGCTTGGAGAAACGGCAAGGCGCCTAATTCACTGAACAAACAAAGAAGAGATTTTCAGCTGAACCACTATATATAGTACGTACCGCGACTGAGGTCAGACTTACTTCTCCAGCAAAAAAGCCGAAGACGATCTTAGCAAGCTCAGCGAAACCTCCTTGCAGGTACATAAATATGTGAGAACACGTGCCATTCCCTGGAGGGGGCCAGAGCATTGATGATCAAATCCCGGTCATTGTATGATAACGAGCGCTGTCTGCAGGACAGTGCAGCTCAATGTAATATACTTGACGATCTAATGTCAACCATGAAAGAAATATTGTAATCCCTGCGCGCCTAACTCCGTGCTCCCGCGCATGAATCAGCCCCGCAGAAAAACGCATGGCGCATACATACGTATCATCATGAGGTAGCTCTAAGGAGCCCTTGATAAATAAATAATAATTCAATTCATCCATGAGCTGGATCACAGGAGTCTTTAATTTTTCTTGAAGATCGTTCCAACGTTAGAAACGTCTGTTGTTTAATTTTTATACGTGTTCGAAAACACTGAACGTCGACAGAACGGTTGCCATTGCTTTTTGAGAAAGTAACCGTACTTCAGCCTTCGTAGAATGCGCGCGACGTAGCCGTGAGAGTCAACAATTTTCGGGAAAAGCACATTTCAATGAATCAGTAAAAGTGAAATCTTTGCAAACAAGAACAGAAGCGTACCTCGAACGGATGCTACTCGAGCTCACTGACTAGACCTGCTGGCGGGAAGAAATAGTAGGAAGCCTTACCGTAGTCCTCAAAATCTGAGATTTCTAACTGAGATGCATAGGCGTACGAGTCGAGTGGTTTCTTCCTTGATTTGGTAATTTGAATAATATCGTGTGAAATGTGAAGTGTATCGTTTCGCTGACATCTGCTGCAGTTCGCGCCTAATTTTCGCGCGATGAGCGGGAAAACGTTTTGACGAGTTTATATGAAGGTCAGGTTTAAGGTTTCTTCGTTGAAGTTCGTTCGATTCTTTGTGGATTCCGGGGATGTTATAGGTTCAAGAAAAAGTGAAAGCCTTAGAAGGTCACTAAAGGTCATGCGGCCGTCAAGGTCAACAAGGCGAAAGGTAAATACTTCATAAATTCCTTTAAGTAATTTGTTTATTCTATTCCGGCGATCGATTCTATCGGTAAATCTCAGTATTAAAGTATCACATAATACGAGTTGATGTCACGGATTGACTGCTGTCCATTTTTGCCGTCATTCCCGCAACGTCATGCTCAGCGGAACGTTCGTTCAGCAGACTCCAGCGGTTGAAGACTTACCTTCGTAACACCATGGGCCGGCACAGACTCAATAGCCTCGCTATCATCTGTATTGAGCGCGTCTATGGAAATCAAGACATTATCAACAGTATGGACAAGATGGTTGACATTTTCAGAAAACGCCATGGAAGGAAGAACTTTTTCTTTTAATACGTTTAGATTACATTGAGCCTGTTGATAGAATTGAATATGCCAGCTCTCAATTAAACTGTTTTTCCAATGATAGCAGTTTCATTAGATGCGAAAATGGTGAACGTTTGCGATTGCATCCCGATTTCAAACCTCACGCTTTCGGGCATTGCGTAAATTTTTTCGGGCAAGAAAGTCACCGCCCCACTATTTGATGATCGTTTCTTGCTAGATTTTCCTGTAGGAAATTTATTAAATTGATGTCAGTTTTTCATGCGTCTGTCCTGTTATTGATCATGAATTTCGTCATAACATTGTCAAAGTAGCTGTGGATCCACGAGGCGACAGCCGAGTGGATCCGCAGATCTTAATTTTCAAGCAAACAAAAGAATACTAAGATCGTAGCCATTTTTAAATAAGCTGTATTACACACCATATGATTGTTTATATTCTAACGTCTCTGTAAACTTGTAGCAGGAGCCCTTAGCCGGGAGCCTTCAACTCCAAAAACTATAGCTACAACTGTAGGTCTACGTAACGGCATTTTCACAGATCAAACTATTTTAGGGCATGTAAACCCAAAAATAATAATAACTCGTCACTTAGGGTCTGTTTACATGGAGGTAGGAAGATCTTAGCACTAGGAAGATCCTAGAAGGCGGAATAACTTTTCGTTTGGTTTACATGCAGAAATTTCTGTCTAGGTGGAAGTAGAGAATGAAAGCAAGATGGCGGGCGAGAACAAAAAACATGTAATTTGGGTCCTTCTTCTCTCCTTACTAGCTTTAATAACTTCCTTTTCATCTTTCTCCTGGCAATCTCTCAACTCATTCGAATGTCTTTGACTCGCAGCGTTTTCGACATTGCTGTCGATCGATTGCTCGTTACTTTCCACTGTGTCTCTCGTTTGGGTGGTGTATCTTTGAAACAAAACTGGTCCTGAATATTTTCGGCGGTCATCAGAATCATTAGAACCGTCCTGTGGCAACGCCAGACGTATTTGTCGACCACCATGAACATGAACACCCGGCTGCCGCCATGTTTTGTTTTTTTGTCCCTAGTACCAGGAACTTCCGAGCGAAGGCAGTTTACATGGTGCTAGGATCTTCCTAGCGCTAGGATCGTCCTAGCTGTGAGCTAGGAAGATCCTAGCACTAGGAAAATCCTAGAACTAGAGCAAAGTACGGCCTCTTGCATGTAAACTGAATACAGAAAATATATGGTGCTAGGATGGTCCGCCTTCTAGGATCTTCCTATCTCCCTATAAACAGCCCCTTATTGTGACAGTGAAGAAGGTTTTACTGGCCAACTCGAATTTCTGAAGGATAAACTTCCAGTAACGTCAGCGGTGGAACACAAATATTGCGCAATTGGGAAAATTATGAGGGGGACATTGGGGTGTATTAGAAACCGCAAAACCGAAGAAAAAATCATCCAAAACCGCAAAACAGCAAAAACAATCGGCCAAAACCGAAAACCGCATACAAAACCGTCAGAAAACCGTTACAATGGTGACAAGTGGGGCATACAGAGCAAACTACACTAACACTTTATTTCATCAAAGTATTTATGAATGTCATGGACTTTATTTCTGCCGCTCTCTCGAGCCCGGACTTTATGGGCTCATTTTCCGTAAAGCGTTTCGCGGCTATAGAGTGTTTTCATGTGACCTCTCCGGGAATTCAGCTCTATTATCATTCAAACGTTTTCTTTTGTTTCGGAGGAAAAACAAGGTTATTGATCACGTGAGTGAAAACAGGCATCTTGTCCCCTATGGGACCTTACATTCTATTTATCAGGCCCTAGTACAACGTCATTTCAACTACTGCAACATTGTTTGAGGAAACTGTGGAGTAAATTTGCAGGAAAAACTGCAAAAACTACAAAACAGAGCAGCCCGTGTCTTGACCCATACTCTAACTATGGCACTGATGTCAACAATTTATTTGAACTCTTAAGATGGAAATCCCTAGTCTCTCAAAGGCAAATTGAAAGAGCAACAATGGTATTTAAGTCCCTACAGGGACTAGCACAGTATCTCTGCTCGAAATGTCCATCGCGATCCAGGATTTTGTTTGAGAGACTCTGCGAATAAGGTAAATGTTCCGATACCGCGCACAAACTACTACAAAAAACAGCTTTAGGTATAGTGGTGCAGTTTTGTGGAACAGTTTGCCATTAGAACTAAGAAAAGCAGAACCCCTGAATCAATTCAAACGACTGATTAAAGAGGTTATCTAAGCCATTATTCTAAACACGGCATTCATGGAAAGCAGCTTTTATTGTATGATATCGAGTAAGATAGTTAATGTAGTTTACATAGTTTTATCTATACTTGGTCTTAAATTTTTCATTGTACATATGGTTTTCATATTGCTGATGAATTGCATATAAATAAATAAATAAATAAATAAATAAATAAATAACACTCTATTCGAGATCAATTTCCACTCAAATCTAAAAGAAACCGGAATCCAAATAGGATAAAATAGGAAAACCCAAAAAGCACATTGGATAACAAAACCGAAAAACCGCTTGTATTTTCTACAAAAACCGAAAACCAGATGCTAAAAAACGAAAAATCCGCAAACCGCAATGAACACCAAAACCGAAAAACCGAAGTCTTTCAGCACAAAAACCGATAAACCGATCTAAAAAATAGCCAAAACCGCAAAACCGAAAATCTCAATGTCCCCCTCAATTATGGTAGCTCGTGCTGATAGCCCCAGACCAGATTGAAACCTTAGAAGCTTCCGTGGATGTTGGGCCTCGTCCTTACCGTTTGAAACAATCCATCGCAATGTGGAACCAGAAAATATAAACGAGAAAGAGACGGAGAGCGAAATGAATCACTTAGGGAACACAGACTGGTATTTTTTTTTTTTGTCTTTTTATTTTGGCCACGTCCTTTGATAATTTTTTAGAGAGCTTAAGCATGTACGTTTTTGAGACGCAGACGGCAACCGGAAAAGAACATTTCGTGTGCCAGGATAGTGGTGTCTCCCAGATTTATATACTAATCATCTCTGATGGAGAAAAGATACTTAGTAATGTAAATGTATTTGTGTGAAGACGAGTAAGAAGGGAAAACAGTTCACTTCCGGTTGCCGTCTGCGTCTCAAAAACACGCTTGCTTACGCTCCCTATTTATATTTTGTCGCGAATGACATCAATTTGTCTCTGTTGATGTACTAATGTCTTTTTTTGCCGTTTCCTATATTTTATGTGCGAATGTGGAATGTGCCAGCCAATGCCCACAGTTCACGGCAGCGTTTGTTGTAGAGAAATCGGGAAAATTTGGCAGAAGGTGGTAGACCTGAGGTGCAAATTCATTAGGATAATCTATTTTATTCGATCAAAGCTGACACAATCAAGACTGTTCTTTATTGGCTTATTTATTTCTGAGAATACACAGGTTTGATTCGTTCAGTGATACTAAATGCTCTCTTTTTAGCTACAGTAGATTAGCATCTTCATAGGTATGCTTATCGTCATGAAAACAATGCTTTGTTGCCTTGCCTCCCTCGTCATCTTGCGAAGTTTTGATAGCAAGGATTTTGCCATTGTAGTTGCGTTTGTGCAAAACTGCTGTACCCCAACCGCGGAGGCGGCGGCTGCGGCGGCGGCTCCAGGCATCACTTCAAAACGGAGGAGAAAGAATTGTGTTAGTTGAAACCTCGAACTGAATTATCAAGTTGGCAAAACTAACTAATCTTCAGGTAAGCACACGGAGAATTTTATAAAACCATAACAACTTTGAATATGATTTTCGCATATTCATTATTACTATATGTTAATAATAATAATAATAATAATAATTTAACAATTTATATAGCGCATATTTACATGTGCTGATCAATAGCGCTTTACATTAATCTGTTAAAAAGAAACGAAAATACATTACCGTGAGAATAAAATAAAGTTACAAACTATAAAAATACTTCTTAAAAAGATAAGTTTTAAGTCGACATTTAAAACTGTTAAGTGATGTTGCTTGACGAAGCTCCACTGGTAGCTCATTCCAGAGTTTCGGAGCTGCTGCTGAGAATGATCTTGCTCCCAATGTTGTAAGCATCTTTCCCTTGGGATGTCCAATAACAGCTTACCAGTAGACCTAAGATTATATAATGAATTCGATCTTATACTAATAAGATCGCCAAGATAAGTTGGCGCTAGGCCATAAATACATTTGAAAGTCAAAAGTAAAATCTTATAGTCAATACGCAATGAAACCGGCAGCCAATGCAGCTCATAAAGCGCCGGTGTAATGTGAGAAAACTTCTAATGCCAAGAATAAGTCTTGCTGCTGCATTTTGTACACGCTGTAATTTAGCGATCTGCACCTTTGGTATGCCAAACAATAAACCATTGCAATAGTCGAGGCGGCTGGTTATAAAAGCATGAACCAAAGTAATTAAAGAATCTCTCGACAGGTATTTCATAATACGTCTCAAGTTATGTAAATGATAAAATGCCGCATTACAGGCTTTGTTTATATGTTCAGTCATACTTAAGTTGCTGTCAAACCACGATCCAAGGTTTCTAACACATGGGCTTGGACTGATAAGATTAGTACCCACAGTTATGGAACACGAATCTAATTTATCAAGCTGTTGTCGTGTACCGACCCTCAAAAACTGCGTTTTATCATCATTGATCATCAACTGATCTTGAATGATCCATTTCCTCACCGCTTGAATGCACTTTTCCATAGCTTGTATAGCATCAGCTTGAGATAGAGCTGCGTATCATCAGCGAAACAGTGAACATCAGGGAGATAATGTTCCACGATCTTAAACAGCTTGGACGCATATATTATGAATAGCAAAGGCCCTAAACATGAGCCTTGGGGTACCCCGCAGTTCAAGTCAAAAGGACGAGAAAGCGTGCCTCACCTTTCAACAAGAACAAGAACAACAACAACAACAACAACGACAACGACAACGACACTTTATTGTCCTCATAAACAGGTAAATAAATGTTAACAAATACTTAACTTTCAAATTTGGGGTATACAGTACATGATCAGTGTACATTACCTTTCATTGATGAATGACAAGACCAGGAAGACAACAAGGACGAATGCCAGCGTCTGTTTCATGATAATAACCTATTTAGAAATATAAATAACCAGATAGCATGCGTTAGCGCAAAATTTGGCTTCAAAGTGTAAAGAGTTTAATAGAGAAAATTAAACTTGCTACGAGATATGCAGAACTGTCTCTTTTCATTGGCCGTTTTTATACTAAGACGCATAATGCGTCCGGGCGACTTTGGGCAATTTATTTTATTATATGGCTACAATGACGGCTACAATACTAGTAGTTCCGTGAGGCTGTTAGAGCTGGGGAGTGGGTTGTGAGGCTAATCTCTCACAACCCCTCGAAATGCTCCCAATGGCGTGCGACTCTCAGAGCCTCTGTCAGCAAAGTCCAACTTCTGGCCTCCGCGCGACGGAACTGGCACCACCGACAGGAGAAGGGGCGAAGGCGAAGCCACTGGCGCCTTAAAACCAGTTGCCAAGGGTAGATGGGGCTCTTAGCATGTGAAGACTGCCCATCTAGGGGAATGTAAACCCTGATTTCAAACTTCCGCTGCCTTGCAGCTATACCTAATGTCAGGAAGGCTTCAGGAGTAAACCTCGAGGACGGATCCGTAGTGGTGCCCCTAGGGCGGATGGCAAGTACTCAGCACTTCCTTCCGGCAGCTTCTGCCAAGGAAATAGCCCCAAGTTGTATTGGTTCTTCCTTTCCCTTGGACCCAGCCAGAGGGGGACACTGTCGTATGGGCAGCCCAGCGTCTCCTTATCTTCCCGCCCAGGCCGCAAACTGGAGAGGGCACTCCAGCGGTGTCGCAAGACTCCGGCACAACACGGGACGATGCAGTTTACCGGTTCTAAGCTCCGAAAGGAGCGACAGGGGTCTCGTCGGACGGGGGGGAAGAGGGGGGGGGGGAGGGGGAAGCGCTCGCAGCTTCATTGGATGGCAAACTTTGACACCTCCCTTTCACAAATTAAACAACTATACTATAACCTGATCTATCCTTATATATCTTATGCGATAACCTCCTGGGGTAGTGCATTTACTACCCAAATTAAAAAGATCCAAACAAAACAAAATCATGTTATTCGTCTTATGTTCTTTGCCACCTTGTATGGACCATATACAGTGAGTGCGTTACCATTACTTAACTTACTGGATTTACTTACTGTTAAGAATATCTATAAACTAAAGCTTCTTAACTCATCAATGGCATTTAAAAAAAATTACCAAATATATTCAGCCAGCATTTTCGCTATGCAAGTGAAATCCATACATATAATACGAGATATGCTTCAAAAAGTAACTTCTACAAACCACGTTTCAGGACTAACATAGGAAAGCAAACAACATCGGCTATGGCGACTGAAATGTGGCAACAGCTCCCCACCCATGTTAAAACTTATAACTTTCCTAAAAAGTTGAAAGAATACTTGTTGGCCGAACAATTAACATGATAAAATTATTTTAATTATGTGGCCATGCACTATTATGACTGCTTTTTTTACTCCTTTTTTTTTATTTTTTTATTTTCTTGCCATCTGTGTTGTGTATGTTCTACGATGTCGTGTATGTCTAGTTATTGTCATGTCCTGTCCAAAGAGTTACAACAAGTTGCAAAAATTGTTGAGACACTTTCATTAAAAAAACACCTCTTCTAGCTTACTATACCCGCCGTATCTAGAATTTAAACCTTTCCCACTTCCTCTCCCCTCTCCCCCTTTCAATGTGGACTGCTTAAGTTCCTAACACTTTTTTGTTTTGCTAGCAACACTGATAAGGGGGGAAAGGGGGCTGCTGTGTGAGAGATAATAGGGAAATTAATTACGCCCCAAGAAGGTGACGTGTCTCCACTATTTTTGCAACTTGTTGTAGCTGCTAGCTCGAAGACCTTACGGTTATCTAGCTGCTAGACAACAGCTAATAATGTAATAATGTTTAGTTTAAATTGTAATTGAATAATTTTATTCTATGTGTTAAGTTGCTAATTATTTAATAAGTTTTACAAACCATGCAATGGAAATGTGAAATAAAGTGTTCTGTTGTTATTTTGTTTGTACCGCCCGCCTCAAACTGGGCAACCCCCAGCCAGTCAGGTGCCGCCCCGTCATTGCTTGCCTGCTCTACTGGGTGCATAGAGCTTAGGGGACCCTCCCAACAAGAGAGCAAGTACTTGCACCAAGCAGTCAAAAGCGAGAAACTACGAAGAGTCCAGCTCTTCGAATCTCAAGCTGAAACATTCGCACCTTGTGCCCTGGTCTCTCCGCTGACCTAATGGACGACTCCCGAAAGACCGCCATCTTCAACATGGAGCTGGCACGACTCAACATCGACGTCGCCTGTCTCCAGGAAACCTGGTTGGCCGATAGTGGGTCACTTATGGAAGGAGACTACGCCTTGTTGTTGAAAGGCCTGACCCAGGACGAGCCGAGGCACTACGGAATAGGTTTTGTCGTGAGGAACTCACTGATTGCCACCACAGAAACCCCCTCTAGAGGGTCATCGAGAATTCTTGCCCTTCGCATGAAAACGTCGGCGGGCTTTGTGAACATCATGTCCGCCTAACACCGACTCTGACCTCCACCTCAGAAGCCAAGGATCGATTACACGAGGCTCTGCAGGATACACTATTCGAAATTCCAAGTTCCTAAGGCATATCTTTGCTAGGCGATTTCAACGCTCGCGTTGGGACCGACTGGCAAGCATGGCCTACCTGCCTCGGCCACTTCGGTGTCGGCAGGATGAATGAGAACGGGCAGAGGTTGCTCGAACTCCGCTGTCACTACGGCCTCTGCATCACCAACAGCTACTTTAAGTGTAAGGAGCTGCACAAAGTGTCTTGTAGCCACTGGCACCAGCTAGACCTCGCCATCACTAGGAGAGCGGACCTCAGCAGTGCCCTCCACACAAGAAGCTATCACAGCGGTGACTGTGACACAGACCACTCGCTTGTTGCAAGCAAGGTCAGGCTGAAGATCCACCTCGGCACGACCAAGAGTCGCACCCACATCAACACCTGTGGCACTTCCGACCCCGTTAAGGCTCAGAGCTTCGCTGTTAGGCTCAAAGAGAAACTTGCTGCGCAACCAACAACCAGCAACCCGGATGCCAAATGGTCTCCCCTCCGTGATGCCATCTACGACTCAGCCATGGCTGCATTCGGCAAGAAAGAACGCAAGACTGCTGACTGGTTCGAGCCTTGCTGGGAAGAATTCAGCCAGTCACGGAGGCCAAGAGGAAAGCGATGCTGGCTCACAAACAGAACCCTTCCCCAAGCACATGCAAAGCCCTTCAAGCAGCTAGGAGCAAGGCCCAGCAGACCGCGCGCCACTGTGCAAACGATTACTGGCAGAACCTATGCGCCAAAATCCAGCTAGCATCGGACTGTGGCCACGCAAAACTGCCACCGGCCCTACGAGCATCAAAATAGCCTCCCTCAAATCACTAACTGGCGATGTCATCACTGATCAGAGCATTCAGCTGCAGCGTTGGGTGGAGCACTATCTCGAGCTCTACTCTACTCATGGGAAGCAAAACATCCTGCAACCGCTTCATGAGCTCCTCTGCCTGTGCTGGGAGAGATGAGAGATGAGAGACATGAGAGATGCCAACATAGTCACCCTGTACAAGAACAAGGGTGACTGTAGTGATTGCAACAACTATCGCGGCAACTCTCGTCTGAGCATCGTTGGGCAAAGTCTTCGCTCGGGTCAACTTGACCCGCCTGCAGAGCCTTGCTTCGCAATTCAACCCCGAGTCACAGTGTGGCTTCACAGCCGGGAGGTCCACAGTAGACATGATCTTCTCCCTCCGTCAGCTGCAGGAGAAGTGTCGAGAGCAGCAGTAGCCATTGTTCCTCGCCTTCGTGGACCTCACCAAAGCTTTGGACTTGGTGAGCAGAAACGGGCTCTTCAAGATCCTCCAGAAGATTGGCTGCCCTCCAAAGCTCCTGGCGATCATCACCTCCTTTCACCAGGAAATGTAGAGTACGGGCTGCTTCGATGGGGCCACCGCGCCAAAACCAAAGTTTACGTGGTGCTTATACGGGAGCTGCTGTTTGAAGACGACGCTGCTTTAACATCTCACAGCGAGGAGGGCCTCCAACATCTCGTAGACAAGCTGTCCGACGCCTGAAAGGAGTTTGGGCTAACGATCCGCCTTAGGAAGACCAACATCCTGGCGCAAGGTGCTGACTGCCTCCCCCCTCCCCCCCCAATCATCACCATCGACAACACGGAGCTGGAAGTTGTGAACACTTTCACCTACTTGGGCTCCACCGTGTCAAGCTCAACTTCGCTTGATGCTGAGACCAGCCGCAGGATCGCCAAAGCAGCTGCTGTCATGGCCAAACTCAACAAGCGAGTGTGGGGCAATGACCTGTTGAGCGAAAGGACCAAGATGTGCGTCTACCAAGCTTGTGTCCTGTCGACTCTCCTTTATGGAAGTGGGTCGTGGAAGACCTATGCCAGACAAGAGCGGAGACGGAGAGTTAGCGGACGGAGACGGAGACGGAGCGGCGGAGAGTAAGGTGGCTTACTACAGTTTTCCGAAGAAAAAGATCAAGGTTTTGGAATCTGTGAAATTAAAGCAACAGGAAGTATCTTCTGAAGTGGTAGTCACTGCAATTGATGAAAAATGTATTAAATTTAATTTTGTATTAATTTAATTACCGAACAAATAAATGCAAATCAGGGGAAAATGCTAAACATAATGACCGAGCTCCTGGAGGGGGGACTGGAAACTAGACACTTCAAAGGCTTTTTTCTCGAAAACCAGCCTTACAACCCCACCTCAAAATTTCAGGATTCGGATAACTGTAGTAGGCCACCTTAACGGATTCCAACTTGGCTGCCTTTGGCGCCTGCTGCACATCAGGTGGAAGGACAGAGTCACCAACACCGAGGTCCTGGAGCACGCTGGCTCATTGAGCATGCCGTCACTGCTCATTCAGCGACGCCTTCGATGGCTCGACCATGCACTTCGCATGGAGCCTGACCGCCTGCCAAGAGAAATCCTTTATGGAGAACTGCGGGAGGGCGTACTTTGCGTGGGTTGACCGCTGCTGCGCTACAACGACGTCATTAATGGACACCAGTGCATGGGAGGATATCGCCAAACACCGAGATACGTGGCGCCAAAGTGTCAAAGCGGGGGTTTCAAAGGCGGAAGTGAACACTAGAGTCCTGGCTACATGCAAGGGAAAGGCGAGGAAAGAACGCGCAGCCTCTGTGCGCGATTCCACAAGGCACGTCTGCGCCACCTGCAACAGAGACTGCCACTCCAGGATCGGGCTATACAGTCATACAAGATCCTGCCAAATACCCAGCGATAACCAGCGCCTCTTCGAGACGAGGATGCCACTAAATTAGTACGCACGATTTTCTTGTAATGACCGGGCATTATGAAAATGTTTCTCGGCTCGACGACTCTTTTGAGTCGAGACTAAAACCTACGAGCGCGTGGGCGAAAACAACAAAAAATATGGACAAAGTACAACTACATTTTCAATAACTGAAAGTAAAACTAGCATACAGTAGTCTTTAGTATAAGAGACGAAGAGAGCCTCAGCGAAAATAAGTTTTAATATCCAAAGGACCAGGAACAGGCCAAAAGTGAGCATATAATAAATAACTTATTAATCTCGTCTTTTCGGTCATTACAGGGAAATCCCAGACCTCGGCCAGAATGTATTGACCGGCGATAGCGAGGTAAATACATCAAGGCCTTTGTCTGAGATTTCCATGTAATGCCCTCGCTTACGCTTAATAAGTGGTATTTAATGCGTATGTAATCGACAAGGGCATCTATCGTGAACTAAAAACGCTGGAATCCTGGCACACTGCCAAAACGGTGGACGCGGACAATAACTCAATACCGTCCTGGAGTCGTAAGCGCAGTCATAAGCACATGTGACTTAGTGAAAACTACCATCCGATTCCGCTTACGGTTCCATCGCTTAAGATCCAGTGAAAATTAGATTGTCGAAGACGGAAGCAGAAGCGGAAGAACAAGCCAATCACAATGCAGAGAAGTGGGCACGGCCAAGGTGGAAATTTTGGCGCCAAAACAGTAGAAATAAAAACTTGGTGAACGTAGAGTAGACTTTCCTTTGGATTCTTCTTCTCCTTATTTTGCAAGACTTACTGGTTTAGTTGTGTATACGGGACTGATTTGAGTGAGGATTTAATCTGGATCCTCGTCGCCGCGAAAGTGTCGGAGAGGACAAAAAAAAAAAAAACTTAAATCAGTCCCGTACTGATGATATACGACTGGTTTCTTTCATCACGTATTCCCGATTTAAGGCCAGCTGGTTTGGCCACCTCCTGCCAAGTATTCTTTTTTATGTTATTTTTCTTATTATTTTTCTTTTTACAAATTTTGCAAGACTTGTCGCATAACACGGGAAAGAGTCTTACAGTCTCCACAACCTTGTCGTCCATGCCCGCAATGTTTGTTTATCGCGGCAGTTAGTAAGCGAACAGCTTGGGCTCGTATATTGTGATTGGCTTGTTTTTTTGCTTCTGTTACCGACTCCGACAATCTTGTTTTCACTGAATCGTAAGCAAGCGTCGGAGTCGTAAGCGGAATCGGAAGAAAATGGAACGGTTCTGATTCTTCCGACTCCGATTTTTGGTTTTCACTAGATCGTAAGCACGCTTACGAATCCTACTCCAACTCCATTGCTAGCGAAAACCACCTTTTGGTCGCCTTCGAACGCGCCCTGCAAATAAAAGAGTGATCTAGTCCCTGACATGGCCCGAGGGACGGCGAAAAGCCATTGCACACAGAAACAAACTAAAGAAAAAGTTCAGGCGTAAGGCGAAAAATGAATATTTTATAAGAAAGTCAATGAAGCCTGACAATGAACGAAAATTCTGGGTCACATATCGCCCATTTTGGC
>NC_090892.1:59778872-59788872 GCF_036669925.1 Montipora capricornis | reverse complement strand
TCGTGGATCTTTAAACAAAATATACCCTCATGGAGCTCAAGAATGGATCGTCAATTGGATGAGCAAGACAGCACTGAAAAATAAATATCTGGATTTTATGAGACGAGTAATGGTCTTCGACAACAATTTCATTTTTCGCCTTTGGATATCAAGTGAGCTTTGTTTCTAATATTTTACTAACCTGGTATTATATAAAACACGGAAATCAAATAACAATTTTTTTTATGGATTTAACCATAGTTACTAACTATGATTTAACAAATTAACATTGAAGGAATCGAACGCCTACAAGAATGCATCACAGTGTTTACTCAAGTCGCATCTTAGTTGTGTGACAATTTACATTTACCGGTATTTTGTACTCAACTCTGCAAAGGTGTAAAACATTTGGAAATGTGACAGTGAAGAATTATTTGAATGAAAGTTGTTGTCGCTTTTGTGCTTCATTATTTACGGTCAGCGTTCCGAGTGGAAAAGGGTTTTAATGTGAACTGTCAAAAATTTATTTAATTGCATCTCTTGTTTGCACGTACGCAATTGAAATAGAAAGGTATTTTTGCCTCTAATAGTAAATATGTTATTTGTTTCGATTAATTTTTCGCTGGAAAAGGATTTTGCCGAGATATTTCCAACCTTCGTGAACTTTAATATCATGTTGTGTAATTTTCGAGCTTAACAAATTTGCATACGTGTGTTGAAATATGATACGGGAGCATTTTTGCGGTATACTGTAACGAAAATAAACAGGTCTGTTGGAAGCTTGCTTGAGTTTCAACAAAATGACCCCCAAAATCGGCAAAAAAAAAAATCTGACACTGATGAATAATAAAGTAGCTGCTATCCCCAAAACGATGGAATTACGTGGCGATAAATAACGTCGTCTTGGTGAGTAAAGTTTTGACTGTCAACCTGAAGAATTGGGCGATCGTGATCTTTGTGTTGAATTCGCACATTTCTTGTCAAACTTTATAACACTTGAAAGAAAAAGAAAACTTACAAAAACAAAAACCCGGTATCTGTGTCAAATGATGATTTGACACTGTTTCGCGAGTAAACACACCGCGGTATTTTCATCACGGCGCCCTCTGAATCCGATATAACTTTCGATTTTGCGCTTTTACTTGTGCAGCCAAAAGTACAATAGCAAAAATCTCCCAGAATGTTTGTCGGTGATCGTAACTTTTTATATTCGGGATTAAAAATTAATGTTGTTTTCGTGTCATAAATGTTGTTGCTGATGGCAAAATATTTTATTCTCGGTCGAGCGTCCAGAAAACTTTCTTCTGCTCTTCCCAAAAACTTTGTACCACTATTTATTTACTTTTGCATCAATATTTGTTTCGCATAAAGCAAGCTAACAAAATCAGTTCCTTGCTTGGTCCGCATTTGTTAGCGTTAAAATAGAAATTTCGGTCCAATGCTTCTGTTTTGAGGGGTATATTGTTTTTGGTCCCCCATCCAGATACTAACCCCGTCGAACAGAGTCAAAAAAACTTCAGCGAACCATTGTAGCTGTCAGATGCTCAGAGGGCACGCTTAAACTTGTGGTGAAAAGAAGTTGTGCCTTCTGATTTTCTGTAATATGTACCACAGGCAACCCAGTGTATGCATCTTTTTTTTTTTCTTCAGTGTCGGTAAAAGTCTTGCCTGTGACTCCCCTGGTAAGTGGTATATTTGTGCATAGAGCCTTCTGCGCGTATTTTTGAGAGGGTAGTGGAATTGCGTAGATTTCTCTGGTGGACACAGTAGAATCATTAACTTAGCCTGCAATGGCGTCGAAAGTCATGTAACGCGAATGGCGTTTTACTGGATCCTTAAACAAAATATACCCTTATGGAGCTCAATAATGGAAAGTCAGTTGGATAAACTACGCAGGCGGTGAAAACCAACACCTGGAATCTCAAAAGCGACGAGTAATGGACTTCGACAACAATCTGTCGCCCGTCGAGCAGAAATCAAAGTGAGCTGCATTTCTAAAATAATATTTACTAAGTGTGCTGTTATGTAGAACACTGAAACCAAATGGAAAATTCTCTGGTAACTTATGGGTTCAACAAAGACGGAGGACGAATCGAACACCTTAAGTGGATCTGTGATCAACTCTGCACAGTCTTCAGGTAAAAAAAAAAATTGGAAATGTGACAGCCAAGAATTATTTGAAAGAGAGCTTGTCGTCTATTTTGTGCTTCAGTATTCAAGGAAAAGGTTCTCATGGAAATGGTTTGATCCTGAAATTTTAGTTTGTTGTAATATTGCGCATATTTGACACGATTGAGTTTTTTCTTTTCACGCACGCAATAATAGCAAATATGTTGTTTGTTTCAAAAAATTGTTCGCTGGAAAAGGTGGCCTTTATGAATTCATCATGTTTTTTGATATGTGTGCTGGATAGTTTTTATGGCAATAGTAAAGCATTTTCTTGTTATTGAAGGAAAATGTTCTTCAGGAAAGGGTTTAAACCTGAAGTACATGGTAATTTGACACGATTGAGTTTCTTGTCTTCGCGCACGCAATGAAATAGGAAGATGTTTTCGCCTCTAAGAGCAAATATGTTGTTTGTTTCTAAAAATTGTTCGCTGGAAAAGGTGGCCTTTATGAATTCATCATGGTTTATAATATGCGAGCTTAACTGGATAGTTTTTATGGCAATAGTAAAGCATTTTTGTGTCAAAATGAGGTTAGCGTTTTTGTGTTGTGCTAACTCAATTAAATAAAATATACATTCTGCCTCGTGGGTTTGTTATTCTCGTTAACCAGCAATGGAAAGTCATTGCAACGCGAGTGGCGTTTTAGTGCATCCGTATGTTGTTTGTTTCAATAAAATGTTTCGCTGGAAAAGGATTCTGTGATATTTTCTGCCTTTGTGAATTATAATATCATGTTGTGTACTGAATTTTCGAGCTTAAGGTTGAGATGTGATATGGGAGAAGTTTTTTAGTATTGCTCTGTAAGCAGGAAGGGTTCACAGGCCTGTTGGAAGCGTGCTTGAGTTTCAACAAAATGAGGCCCAAAATCAGTGAAAAATTGTGACGCAGATGAATAATAAAGTAGCTGCTATTTCCAAAATGATGGAATTACCTGGTGATAAATAACGTCGTACGCGTCTTGGAGAGTAAGTTTTGACTTCGCATCAACAAGAGTTGGGCGATTGTGATCTAGTCTCATTTCATTGTCAAACTTTATAACACTTGACAGAAAAAGAAACTTACAAAAACCCGGTATCTTGCCATCATTTGACACAGATACTTCACTGTTTGGCGAGTAAACATGCCGCGGTAACTTAATTACGGCGCCCGCTGAATTCCGGCCATGTCACTTTCGATTTTGCGATTTATTTGAACATAGCAAAAATTTCCCAAAATGTTTGTCGCTGATCGTAACTTTTTATATTCTTTTTTCACGGTTCAAAATTAATGTTGTTTTCATGTCGTAAATATTTTATTCTTGATCGACCGTCCCGGAAACTTCCTTCTGCTCTTTTTAAATATTGTCTATCAATAGTTATTACTGGGTTGCCAAACTCAGTCGGAATCTCGGTTTTATTTCGTGGGTTTTTTACTGGGTTGCCTATGAGCAAACCCAGTCGAGGTCTGCGTTTAGTTTGTTTGTTTTCTTTTTTTTCTTTTTCTTTTTTTTTTTTCCGTGTCGGTAAAAGTCTTGCCGGTCACTCCCCTGGTAAGTGGTGTCTTTGTGTATAGAGCCTTCTGCGCGTATTTTCTTAGGATCGAGAGGGTAGTGGAACTGCGTAGATTTCTCTGGTGGACACAGTAGAATCATTAACTTAGCCTGCAATGGCGTCGAAAGTCATGCAACGCGAATGGCGTCTTAGTGGATCCTTAAACAAAATATACCCTTATGGAGCTCAATAATGGAAAGTCAGTTGGATAAACTAGGCATGAATCTCAAAAGCGACGAGTACTGGACTTCGACAACAATCTATCACCCGTCGAGACGAAATCAAAGTGAGCAGTATTTACCCGAAGTACATGGTAATTTGACACAATTGAGTTTCTTGTCTTCACGCACGCAATCAAATAGGAAGAGGTTTTCGCCTCTAAGAGCAAATATGTTGTTTGTTTCAATAAAATTTTCGCTGGAAAAGGATTCTGTGGTATTTTCTGCCTTTGTGAATTATAATATCATGTTGTGTATTGAATTTTCGAGCTTAAGGTTGAAATATGATATGGGAGAAGTTTTTTAGTATTGCTCTGTAAGCAGGAAGGGTTCACAGGCCTGTTGGAAGCGTGCTTGAGTTTCAACAAAATGAGGCCCAAAATCAGTGAAAACTTGTGACGCAGATGAATAATAAGGTAGCTGCTATTTCCAGAATGATGGAATTACCTGGTGATAAATAACGTCGTACGCGTCTTGGAAAGTAAAATTAATTTTGACTTTGCACAAACAAGAGTTGAGCGATTGTGATCTTTGTTTTGACTTCGCTCATTTCATTGTCAAACTTTATAACACTTGACAGAAAAAGAAACTTACAAAAACCCGGTATCTTGCCATCATTTGACACAGATGCTTCACTGTTTGGCGAGTAAACATGCCGCGGTAACTTAATCACGGCGCCCGCTGAATTCCGGCCATGTCACTTTCGATTTTGCAATTTACTTGAACGTAGCAAAAATCTCCCAAAATGTTTGTCGCTGATCGTAACTTTTTATATTCTATATTTACGGTTCAAAATTAATGTTGTTTTCATGTCGTAAATATTTTATTCTCGATCGACCGTCCGGGAAACTTCCTTCTGCTCTTTCTGAAAACTGTGTATCAATATTTATTTGCTTTTTCATCAATATTTGTTTTGCATAAAGCAAGCTAACAGAATCTGTACCTTGCTGAGTTCGCATTTGTTAGCGTTAATAGTATTTTCAGTCAGATGTTTTTGTTTTTTTATGAGGGGTTTATTGTTTTGGTCTCCCATCCCAACACTAACCCCGCGAAACAGGGCTTGGCTTCAGTGAAGTTTAGTATTACAAAGTTTTCGGATGCTCATAGGGCACACTTGTGGTGAAAAGAAGTTGTGAGGGAACTTGAAAATTATTAACATGTCAGCCCAGAAGCCAATGTTTCTCGCTTCTCTTTTATTTGTTATTCTTCAGAGACTGGAATGCTGTATTTCAATACAACACAATTCAGTGCCTTCTGATTTTCTGTAGCACGTACCACAGGCAAGCCAGTGTATGCTTCACAGAATCATCTAGTTTGTAATTTTTTCCCGTGTCGGGAAAAGTCTTGCCTGTCACTCCCCTGCTAAGTGGTGTCTTTGTGCATAGAGTCTTCTGTGCGTATTTTGTTAGGTTTGAGGGGGCTGGGGTAATGCGTAGCTTGCTCTACACAGTTAACCTGTAATGGCGTCGAAAGTCATTGTAACGCGAATGGCGTTTTAGTACATCTTTAAAGAAAATATACCCATATGAAGCTCAAGGATGGAACGTCAAGACAGGTGGTGAAACATAAAGATCTGGAATCTTAAAAGCGACGAGTAATGGACTTCGACAGCGTGAATCTTTCGCCCGTCGAGCCGAAATCAAAATGAGCTGTACTTCTAATATTTCGCCAAGATGGTGTTACGTACAACACTGAGACCAAATGGAAATTTCTCTGGTAACTTACCGGTTCAACAAAGACAGAGAAGGAATCGAACACCACAAGTAGATCTGTGATCTCTGTTGTGTGTCTCACAGTGTTTACTGAAGTCGCATCTATTTAAAGTTTGCCTGTTTGTCTGGCAAGTAACATTCATTTTCTACTCAACTCTGCAAAGGTTGGAAATGTGACAGTGAAACATTATTAGAATGAGAGCTTGTTGTCTCTTTTGTGCTTTATTAGTTACGGTCAAGGTTCTTTCGAAAAGGGTTTGATGTGAACTGTCAGAAATTTATTTAATTGCATATGCTTTGTGATTGTGTGTTTCGCTTGCACGCACGCAACTGAAATAGGAAGGGTTTCTTGCCTCTTATAGCAAATATGTTGCTTGTTTCAATAAATGTTTCGCTGGAAAATATTTCTGTGAAATTTCTAGCTTTTGTAAATTTATCATGTGTAATTTTCGAGCTTAGCAAATTTGCATACATGTGTTGAAATGTGATACGGGGAGAATTTTTGTGGTAACGCATAAGTCACGAAAATAAACAGGTCTGTTGGAAGCGTGCTTGAGTTTCAACAAAATGACCCCCCAAATCGGCAAAAGATTGTGACGCTGATGAATAATAAAGTTGCTGCTATTACCAAAGCGATGGAATTACCTGGTGATAAATATCCTTGTCTTGGAGAGTAAATTTTTGATTTTCCAGAAACAATGATCAACCTCTGAGAGTTTAGTCTCCCTCGCAGCCGTTTTTAGTCTCGTCACGTAACGCTCCTCCCCACAAACGGCTGCTCACATTCGAACAACATTCCTTTCCCTTTGTAGTCTTTGCGCCAATGAGATCACTGACATTGTTTCTTATGTGACCAATCAGAGCACAGGATATTGAAATCAACATCGTTTTTCCCGCGCGTTTTGATCGTAGTTTCTTGATAGAGGAAACGCCGAAGAAGGTTGTGCAAAGTGGTCGTTGCTTTATTTGTTCCACTTCAGTTCAGAAAAAAGAAAAAATTATATTTTTGGAAAAAGTTCTTTTGATTTTCCGGCGATTATTAGTTCCTGTCTGGATGTGAATGCAAGCTGCTATTCAGCTGCCAGCAAAAAGGCCTCTGATCATCTTGAAGAGCTCAAAGATGAATTGAAGGGAATCTTCAAAGATCGCAAACTTCCCAGAACGAAGTGCTTATTGAACGTTGAGAGCGACGGTGGAGAAACCCAAGCTTCGTGCTGTGGGAAATCCTCGAGGTGTTTGCAATTCGATCCGATCAATATCACTAGTACTTCTAATGCTACAGCCAATTCTAGTATTTCTACCGTGATCAGCCAACAGGTACGTTATTATACTCCGGCAAGATTTCCTATTGGTTCTATTGGTGTGTCTCCTATTAGAAGTCATCCATACGGACTTGTGCTATAAGCTTTTCTTAGTCAAGTGACAGTAAGACCCCCGTGCGAAATTCCTCAACCGATACTTACTTCTACTCCAATCGCCTCAAAAGCCGCTGCTTCCAATCATCTTACTAACACTAGTGAAACTTCAAAGACTGTTTTGAGCGTCCAGTATCCTAGTAAAACTATGAACAAAACGCTCTGTGGGAGCTATCAGACCATTGGAAAGGCTTTAGCACATGGCGTACCTTCACAGATCGCAAATGCCGTAATGAAAAATCCAATGCTTAGAAATCACGTCATTAAAAATGTATTGAAAACTTTGTCCAAAGAGGTAGCGGCGTTGTGCTCAAAGAAGAATCTTCAATTTTAAGAGAATCTGGCAAAGAAGATCTGGCCAAATTCGACTTGCAACTCCTCTGCAACGAGTGGAAAGAGAGAGCTCCACTGATCTACTCGTTCTTGATGACTTCCGCAGTAAACAAAAGGACCAAAGAGTGTTCTTGGTTTTCAAGCATTGCCATAGCAGGATCAGTACTTTTAAAGCAAAGGAGTGAGAAAATGGATGTAACTGCTTCGGTGCTTGGCGTACTTCTCAAGTCAAAGTCAGTCGAGGTAAGTTAAAGTAGTTCTTTTCTTGCATAATGCCTGATGGAACATGTTTACGGGTCCATACCGGAAGTGCTAAATTAAGTGAGATGTAGGGGGAGGGGAGATGAGTCCATCAGTTGAATGCAAAGAATGAATTTATGTAATCACTAAAAGTGGTCATATATCCCAGTCATATTTACTGAAAAATGTATCATTGTGCAGTGTAACATAAATCTAAAATAACAATACATAGCACCTGCAGTTACAATAGAGAGGGCATTTGTATGACAATTTTATTGTGTACAATTTACTTACAGAATTCTTGCCAAGTTTTCTTTCTTAACATTCAAATTATTATTCCTTCATGAAAATTAAAGTGAGAGAGAAAACCAAAAAGAAACAAGAATGCCATGTTCAGATTCAACTCACCAGTTCTTTGTTTTTTTTTTTTTTTTTAATAAAAGTTAACAAGCCAGCTTGTGGTTGTACAAGTGACATGCTATCAAATATTCATCTCAAAAAATCTCTTTTCTAATTACTTGTTTAGGGCAAGATAAATAGACCTTTTTCACTTGTACATTTTGTTTTCCCAATACAGATCATGTGATAATATGCAGGATATTTGATCCTTTATCTTGCTCATTAAAAAGTGTACATGCAGACAGATTCATGCTTGCATGTACTCTTTTTAATGAGCAAGATAAAGGATCAAATATCCTGCATATTATCGCATGATCTGTATTGGGAAAACAAAATGTACAAGTGAAAAAGGTCTATTGCTGTAAGCTATTGAGACTTTATATTATTTCATCTCTTTAAGGAAAGGTAGTAAAATATATCACATTCGTTTCATGGGTTAGCTTACATGAACACTTAACAGGTTCACTTTGTTTTGTATAGGAAGGATACACAGTAACCTATGTACATATTTGCTTGCTCAACAGGCTACTATCTCCAGATTTAACAAGATGAAACTGACTAATGCAAATTTCAGTATCCTGAGAAAACTTGATGAGCTTGGTGAGAACCATGATGCAGATATTGTCCAAGCAAAACAGCAAAAAAACAGAGAATTGGAGACTGCTCAAGATAAATGCAATGCTGCCTTTACAAGACATGCTTCCCACACCCACTGTTCTACTGAATGTCGTGATGAAATCCAGTCAGCTTTAAGGGAGAAATGTGAGCTGAAAAAGGCAGCTCACCCTGGCTTTGTCATCTCTTTTGACAACTTGGACATTCACTTGGATCGAAAGAACATGACTATGGATTCACAGAACAAAGACTTCCACTGGGTAAATCATCAGATGGTTGAGAACAGAGTTTCTGGGGCCATGCTGGAGTCTTCAGCACCAAAAGCAAATCTGCTTGATGCATATGTTTGTAATTTGAAGTTTTTGCCATCAATGGAGGATCAAAGATGTCAGAGGCTTAACTACCTTATCCTGTTTTCCAGAATACTGGTTGGTTACTTTGATGTTTTAGCACCTTTGGCTGATGCCTGCATCCGACATATTCCACATAAATATTCAAATGAATTATCCCAGAAAACCAAAAAGGTTTGTTTCAGATCAGTCGTATTAGAATCATCACAGAAGTACATGTATTTCATTCAGCCATATGATCCAATTTCAGGGTACTATTTATGTATGGTACCTTACCAAAAAGCTTAAATTAAAAAATGTGTATGGCTGGATAAACTTGTGTTTCTTAAAATATAAATTTAAATAATAAAGTCAGACATAAATGACCTGATCACAATTATTTATTTATTAACACAAAGTGAACCTTAACTGGCAGTTATAGCGCAGCCAAGACAGTGTTGGTTTTATTAATAAACCCCTAAAGTCCACACAGCCCTACCCAACTCGCAAATGCATTAATTGTAAATGCTCTGTAATCTATATCCTAAAACTCATCATTTCAGCCACTTGTTGTTCAAGCCACAGAGTGCTTATGTCATGTATTTTCTATCTGCTATCATCTAATTCTTGTTCCACTCCCCTTTGACTTGCAAGTGTCAGCTGCTAAGTGTATATGTGTATCACTATAACCACTCAGTGTTTAAAATTGTCTTTCAGGTTCCCCTTGGATTAATATTCAAGAACGAAAACGCCAATGAGGACATGATAGAAATTCTACAGCAGTTCCATGATTATCTTCCTCAGACACACAATGGTGGTATAGATGGTCAGTTGTTTTCTGAAGACCAGCTTACAATTGAACGGGCAGTGAATATTATATCCTCTGCGGCCAATGGTCACACTCCCAAAGACAGACTTGAAGGAATCAACTTACAACTGGGTGATTGGCATGCTGCTGTCAAAATACTCAGTGGGAGTAAAACAATATTAAAATTATCAATACACTTTTTAATAAATTACATTTGCCACTGAAAACGCTGTAATTTCTTATATTGAGTACAAT
>NC_090892.1:59761372-59766372 GCF_036669925.1 Montipora capricornis | reverse complement strand
AGAATAGTAGGCATCTTTGAGGTCGATGGTTGCCATGAAACAATTTTGACGTATTAGTCTAATTACTGAACCAAGAGTATCCATTTTGAAATGGTGATAAACAATGCTCTTGTTTAGTGCTTTAAGGTTTAAAATCATACGGTGTGATCCATCTTTCTTTTCTCTCAGAAAAATGGGGGAAATAAAATCATCAGTTTCCCGGACAGTTCTGACAATCACACCTTTGTTTAAAAGCTTTTCGATCTCAGCGTAAATTATTTCAGACTCAGTATCTGAGAACTCCCGAATGGCCGGTGGCCCGTGTTGGACTGGCAGGTATCTAAAGTCAATAGTTGTGCCGGTTATCATATCTAGAATTTCTCTATCAGATGTAAGAGTTCTCCATTTAGAAAGAAAACTGGTATAGTTACCTGCTTTAAAGCATTTAACATTTTGCTCTAAGCCAGTAATAATAACTGGTAATAGGGTTTCAAATTTACTTACATCGTTAATAACTGTTTGTAATGTGGTAGTTAGGCTCACTTGGTGTCCTCCCTCTTCTGGTTTAAGGCCCATGGTTTCTTTTTGAACGTGTTGTAGCTCTTGTGATGCCCTAAAAAAGGCTTGCTATTACGGGGCCTTTGATGTCCAGTTCCAGAGTAGCCTTGCTTATAATCATGCCCTTGACTGACAGAGTTGGCAATTTTGTTGCACTCTTTTATTGTTTTTAAACTGCTTTGGACATCATCTCCAAAGAGGAAATCCGTTACTGGGATTTGCTGATTGCAAAGGGCACGAAGCTCCTTGTTTATTGAGGGTCTCATAATATCCCGTCGCCGCAATGAAAGCTCATAAGTTGCGTGTCCCAGCAAAGCGAGCGAATCAGTCAAAGAGAAAATAATTTTTGGTTTTTCATCCATCTTTCCTTTGACTTTACTTATTTCCTCAGTGGCCTCTGCAAGCGCAATGGTGGCTTTCACAACGGTTTGTTGGACATTTGCGAGTCGCAAGTCCTGTGATTTGACCCGTGGTTTGAGTTTGCCCCTTAGTTCGTGGTTCACGAGGGGCACTTTCAATTTTTCGCAGTTGCCGGGTCGCACATACAGCTCTAGTTTTTCTTTAAGCTTTGCTTCCTCGAGCTTACCAGCAAATCTCTTATTAATGTCTGGGCCTGTTTTATCAGCCGTGTTGTATTCCTCTTCAATCTCTTTCAGGAGCTTGTCACTCGAGTCGCCATCTTGTTCGTCTTTTCCAAGGATGGCGTGAACTGCATCGCAGTCAGAGTCGTCCGATGCATCATCTGAATCAGACAAAGCTTTTCTAGCTTTCTTTTTTGAGGGTCCCGGTTGGGAGTTTGAGTCACACTTTGACTCTGCCTTGGACATTTGCGGTACTTTCCGCTTTAGTGAAGCATCGGTGATGCGTGTTGACGTTCCCGCCAAAAGGTCAACTTTCTTTTGCAGTCCTTGAATAGCTTCCCACAGTTTATTGGGAGCGATAGCATGAGCACCGGTGGTGTCATGATCATATTCGTCTTCGGCTAGCACTGCAGCTTCGTCTTCTTCAGCGCTAAAGGAAAGTTTGTCCATCTCATTCATCTTGGCATCCGCCATAACCGAAAGCTTACCGCACACTGACCTGGCTTGCTCGCGCAATCTCACGTGATTCCTTGTGACGTAGACTAGGATGAGGTAGAATCCTTCAATTGAGGGAGAGACTTGGTTGATCATTTACATCAGCTAGTGAGTCACTGTTGACATTGATGTCCTTAAATACATTGCTTACAATTGAAAGGATTCTCTGTGTATGCCTTCTGTCCCATATTTCTACCAAGTTGCAAACATCAGCTGTTGAGAAAATTCTGTGCAAGTTATCCAGAACCTGTGATATTTGGTACTGTGAAAATCCCAACATAAATTGTAAATTTGTTAGGGTCTTCACATTTCCATTTGCAGCGGTACCAACCAGTTGCCTGATGATAGATTTGTGATACCTTATCAAATTGTCTTCTACAACTTTCTTTTGGAGTTGCAACACTTCTCTTTCTTTAGATGTTGGCAGAGTGCCCTTGTATGCTGTGACAGGGTATTTAGTAATGTTATCAGAGTGTGGCATACCACATTTGCATTGAGCAGCACAATTGTCACAACAAAGGTGGGGTTGTTCTGGGTACAGGGACACAGACTCAAAGTGATTCAGAAGGGTTTTTCTCCTGCACTCTTCAGTCTTGATGAAAGACTTCATATGGGCATCAATATGGTTTAACATAAATCCATGGTATAAAACATATGCAACGCTTTGGTGGCCATCCCTTCCTGCCCTACCAGTTTCCTGAACGTAGGACTCCACATTCTTGGAGGGTCCAAAATGTATGACTCTATGAACACCTCGGCAGTCAACGCCCATTCCAAAGCCTATTGTTGCTATTAGTAGACGAATGGTACCATTGTCAGACTGAAAGGACTCCAAAATGTAATGCTTATTGGCTTCAGGAGTGCAGGAATGCAACATTTCAACAAGCACATGTTTTGAGTCATTTCCAATTAATATATATTCTCCTAAGAGAGCTTTAATAGTAGCATAAAGTAAACCACACTGTCGTATAGTCTGGCAATAACTAATAGTTCTTTCTGTTTTCTCCCGACTCTTTTTCAGTTCATCAGTAAGCCAGCCAAAATAGAATTCCAGTTCCATGTCCTTATCCATAAACTGCACAACATAAGCAACATTTAATTTATTTGGACTTTCCTTAATTTCTACTGCATTTTTCATGTTCAGAAGGTTGAAAACTGTGTCTCTGGTCAGTTTTGTCGCAGTTGCAGTCAATGCTGCTACTGGCACATTTGGTGCGAGTGACCTTAATTCATACAGCTTTGAATAAGACTCGCGGAATGCTTTTATTTTAATATCTTGTGATGTTCCCCTACAGATTAAAAGGAAAAAAGACTGCATTAATCTATAATCAAATTTATAATAATAATAATAATAATAAAAATAATATAATAAAAACTTTATTACTTTTAATAATTTAATAATAATAATAATAATAATGTCTTGTATACACCTTATTCCAAAATGGTCGCTGATTTATGCGGATACAAATTGGCCCTTGTTGCCTCGTTCAGAGATAAAATATTCTCTTGAATTTTAAGCTTAAGAACGAAGCATCAAGGGCTAATTTGAATGAAAACAAAAGAACATTTCAATAGCGGCCATTTGGGAATAAGGTGTATTTAGACACAATAGTTTTACAGGTGATCATGTATAATATAACTCAGACAAAATAAAATAATGATAACCAAATAAGACCATAGTGTAATACTAATACTGACTAACCTATTTACACTTTCTATTTACAATATTTACATTCTGATTGTCCTTTCCTTTATACTGTAACATGACAGTTCTACATTGCTGTAAACTCGTTGTTAATCTCACTCTTACCACTGTCTTACAACATGGGCTTCATCTACTGCAATGGCGCAGAGTTTTTTGGAATATACAGAGTTCGTCAGCATAAATCTCCACTGTTCGTTCTTCAGCCACGCTTCAGGTGATTCGTAAACTAAGGAATATTCGCCGCTTTCAACACGAGTGCCTTCACCTTCCTCAAGTGAGCTTATGTTAACTGCTTTTAGCCCTAGCCACTTCAAATGGGACACTTGGTCCTCCATAAGGCGTATCAATGGTGAGACAACGACGACGATATGACCAGGCTCTTGTGAGGTCAGATCAAACACGAGTGGTAGTGCTTGATACAAGAGAGATTTCCCGAAACCAGTAGGAAGATTGACAAATACATCTTTTTTTTCCTCAACTATTTTCCTAATTCCAGTTTTTAGCGGCGCATTTAAATTAGGAATTCTAAATGTATTACTAACAACATCAAACGCTTCTTCAAAGGTCGCCATTTTGATAGCTTTGAACTCCAAGATAAAATAAACAATATGATTGGTTAGATTACTTTGGCGCGCAGAGTTCTCGACATTTGTAACCCGGATGGTGATTGGTTGAAGTGGCAGAAAGGAATGTTGTTCGAATGTGAGCAGCCGTTTGTGGGGAGGAGCGTTGCGTGACGAGACTAAAAACGGCTGCGAGGGAGACTACTGAGAGTTGGGCGATTGTGATCTTTGTGTTGAATTCGCACATTTCTTGTCAAAATTTACAACAATTGAAAGAAAAAGAAAGCGAACAAAAACAAAAACCCGGTATCTTGGCATCATTTGACACAGATGCTTCACTGTTTCGCGAGTAAAGATGCCGCGGTAACTTGATCACTGCGCCCGCTGAATTCGATGTGCGATTTACTCGGTGCTGAGCTAAAAGTACAATTACAACAAAACAACTAAAACCACCCAAAATGTTTTTCGCTGATGGTAACTTTTTATATTCGTGGTTCAAAATTAATGTTGTTTTCATGTCGTAAATATTGTTACCGATGGCAAAATATTTTATTCTCGATCGACCGTCCTGAAACTTCCTTTTGCTCTTCTTAAAAACTGTGTATCCATATTTATTTACTTTTACATCAATATTTGTTTTGCATAAAGCAAGCTTACAAAATCTGTATGTTGCTGGGTTGGCATTTGATAGCATTAAAATAGAATTTTCGGTCCTATGCTTCTGTTACTGAGTGGTATATTTCTTAGGTCGCCCATCCAGATACTAACCCCACCGGATAGTAATAAATTCAGCTCTAAACTTTTGTTTACAAAACTGTCAGGTGCTGTCAGTGCACGCTTACACTAGTGGTGGAAAGAAGTTGCATGATCAACATGTCAGCCCAGAAGCCAATGTTTCTCGATTCCCTTTTATTTTCTTCAATCTCTCTGGGTTCAGTACTTTGCTAGTAGCCAGATGTCTTCTCAAGGGGCTATTTATCTAAGACTTCTACCATGGCACTACAATGATAGACAATACCAAAACAATATCGTGCACTGTTAGAGCTACATACGCAAGGACAACTTGAATCTCCTGGAAGACAACACACAGCTCAGTTGACATTATGGAATAAATCACTG
>NC_090892.1:59723872-59738872 GCF_036669925.1 Montipora capricornis | reverse complement strand
ACTCAAATTTGAATATTATTGTTCCGCGAGGCGGCGCCAAAATGCGCATGCATCGCAGTTGTATACAATTATTAAAAGCAGATTTCGAGGAATGCAAGCGTTATTTTGGTCTTGCACGCAAAGAATATGGAAGGTAAAAAAGCCTCTTGCATGCTGCAATTCAAGGGTGAAGCAAAACTTACATCAAAAGAATTTGTCAAAGTCTTCAAGGAATTCGACAAAGACGGTAAAATAATTTTCAACGTATACAATACATAAAATGGGTCTGACACGGTTTTGAATACAAATCAGAGTCAACGTCTTCTTCTCGTTGGACTTCCTCATTTAGGTAATGGCTTCATCGAAGCAGATGAACTCACCGATTTTCTAGTTGCTCTTCTACGCGAAACTGGTAACGAGGTAAGCTGCAAATGATGTTGAGTAATATGCAAAAATCAAACCAACGGCGATCAAGCGGCAACTACAACGATCTTATCAGAGTTTTACTTGAACCTTGCATCTTCTTATTTATACTATTCTTTTACCCTAACGATCTCACAAGTCATTAAGTTTTTCCTTGTTTTCCTGTATTACGTTTGCTTTGTTGAACGCATTTGGATTTAAAACCACAAAAAAAATATATATATTTAGCTTAAGTTATCATATGTATATTTTACTGCTTAATTTGGACTTACAGTCGACACTATCCTACTCCAAAACAAGTATTCGCGAACGACAAATATTCAATTTCAATCTCGAAGTCGTGAAGAAGATACATCTTCCTTCTTCTTTTAAAATGCATTATTAATTTTCTTGCATTTTCACTCAATCATAAGAAATTTCTAGAAAAAGTCTCGTAAAATTTCTTATGATTCATGTAAATCTATGGTTATTGATTTGCAAACTGGTTTTTGGGATTCAGTTACGTTTAGCTTCACAATGAATAAGACCTAACCTTGCGTGTCTTGTTACAAGCGCAAACGGAAGAAATGTACAAAAGGGAACCGTATTTATTATTTTGCTTCAAGAAGATACTTTAATAAGGGGCCTCGTCTGTACTCATGAATGCAGCTTTGCATTATACTTGCCTTCTTGGTTAAAAAAAGTATTTTACCAAGAAACCTGTGAGTCTCTTGCGATCCGGATATTCTGCTTTGAGGTTACTTTCTGTCATTTTCACGTTTATATCTTTTTAATTAAAAGCGGCTTGCTGCGAAAATCCTTTTTTTTTTTTTCGCATAACCCATGTTCAGAGATTCAAAACGTAAACCCGCACTGACAACACCGTTACCAAGAGCTTCGAATCAATCAAAGCTAACCAACAGTGATTGCATTTTACAAGGAAACATTGTTGCAGCTCAGTTTTGAAAACGGTGTTTGAAAATTTGAAAGAAGAAACAGCTGATGGGCAAGGAGTTTTTCCTTACGACTCGACCATAACCTATTTATAGTTTTGTCCAACATTAAGCTCCTTTGATGTTTATTCTTATCCGGCCAATAAGGTGGCTAGATCATGTTTTGCATTAAAGAAGATGTAAACGGATTTTTTTCAAGGAATAAACAACTTTGTGTCTGCCAAAATCCTTTGGCAACTACTCATGAAAAACACTCACGCACACACATCTGATTATGTCAGTCCAGAGTTGCATTCAAATTGAAATCGCAGTAAACTTGAACATAAACTAAGAAGGGTTTTTCATCATGACCTGAGGGCCTTTCCTTTCAATCGTTTAAGACCAATTTGCTGCAATTTTATCTCCACAGGCATTTTTTCTTCCAATAGGTATAATAAGCATATTGGTCAATTGTTCCTAATTATCATTTAATAATAATTATGCCTCTAAATATAAATGAGGTTGAGTGAGTCGCCAAACTGTTGAGCTCGGTTTGCGGGGCGGAGAAAAAACAGACTTGCCACTTGGCGAAATCTGGCTATGTGCCTTAGCACATAGCCGGTTTAATAACAATGAAAATATTATATTTCAAAATTAAAGATTTAATCGCACGCCCAGCAAAGGTGGGGATCTGAGAGCGCACCACAGAAGTAAACTGAGAAAAAGAAACAAATAGTGGAACCTGACAATGGGGAGGAGGAGGGTGAAAAAGTTTGAACCAGATCAGTCGAGCTTGAAAGGCGAATGAATATTTACCGCGCTTTCTCGGAATGTAACAAATTCCCTATAGGGGATACTTGGTAATTGCTCCTCCCCAGGAATGAACACGTCACACTTTGCTGAGTGCATAATTATGCATGCAGTATAAATTTAAACTATTGAGATGCATAAAATTTTTATTGGCAAGCCAATAACACCTTTATGCCTCTCAATATAAATGAGGTTGAGTGAGTCGCCAAACTGTTGAGCTCGGTTTGCGGGGCGGAGAAAAAACAGACTTGTCACTTGGCGAAATCTGGCTATGTGCCTTAGCACATAGCCGGTTTAATAACAATGAAAATATTATATCACAAAATTAAAGATTTGATCGCACGCCCAGCAAAGGTGGGGATCTGAAAGCGCCAAAGCCAACTTGGGATAAAGGAGGCAGCCCAACCCCAACAGGAATGGCGACAAAGGCAACCTCATATGAGTGGAAAAAAAGTGGAAGCAAGAAAGTTGCTAACAAGATAACATGGAACCCAGGACAATGTCCTGATAAAAACAAAATTCAACGACATTGGTGTGAAAAATGCCCCTGCAATTGTTCATCACCAAAATAGTGGACTTAATAAACAAGTTATAACAGTACAGGAAAAGCACCCCTGTGACTGCCTGAACTGGTACATGTAGGTACAAGAATGCATTAAAGAAATTAAGATGAGACAGAGCCTCTACCAGGTTAAAACCCAGGAAACCAAGGACAAGACCCCTGCCTTGTCAAAGGTGACAATAAAAATGACCAGATTCCATAACCTTACATAAGGACTGGAGAGTTGGTGTGAAAAATGCCCCTGCAATTGTTCATCACCAAAAAAGTGGCCTTAATAAACACAGTTTGACAGTACAGGAACAGCACCCTTGTGACTGCCTGTACTGGTAGGTACAACAATACATTAAAGAAATTAAGGTGAGACAGAGCCTCTACCAGGTTAAAACCCAGGAAACCAAGGACAAGACCCCTGCCTTGTCAAAGGTGACAATAAAAATGACCACATTCCATACCCTTACATTAGGACTGGAGAGTTGGGATGCGAATATATCGACGGAAAGCATCAGACTTCCACCTCCCCAAGAGGCGAATTTGGGTCTCAGACAGCCCGCTTTCAGCAGCGAAAGAAAACCCCCGATGCGAAAGCTGTGCCCTTTATACTTAGTGGGGTCTAATCCACAGCTTCTAACTGCCAATGACAATAATTCTGTAAAAAAGGATCTAGAAATGGGTCTACCCTCTAGAGATTGAAAAAGTGCACCATCAACTGGGCCACGCAAGGCAAGATAGTCCAGAAGGCTTTGCACAGGACACACCTCTGCATGATGAGTCAGTACAATAGCGACTGGGTACTGATTATAGCTATGTTTAAAATTGCCAAACTTAATCTTGATTGAAACAACGTCACCAGAGGAATTGGTAACCCTCTCGATGTGGTGAAGCTGCAGAACCTCAGAGGATCCACTGCTGGTGGTCATCTCACCAATCCGCAGAAAGGCGAAAAATGCCACTGTACACATAGCCTTAAACAAGCAGCAGACATATTGAGAAGTGCAGATCGAAGGAGACACCTGCAGAAACTGACGTAAAATAGGCAAAGTGATGGGTAAACGCATGTCAAGACGGGTGACAGTTTTGCCACAACCCTTAAGCATCTCCAAAATAAAAAATTTAAGATTAAACGAGACTTACCTGTAAGTTGAAGTTTGATGTGAATTCTACCGATTCCTAGTCAGGAACAGAGGAGTCACATGAGATTGCGCGAGCAAGCCAGGTCAGTATTTAACAATGAATGAGCACAGGAAAAAACAAGGGTGGGGACAAAAAAAAAGGATAAATTTGTCCTGGATAAAATATAGATATATATATGTTGGGTGGGCACGTGACTCCTCTGTTCCTGACTAGGAATCGGTAGAATTCACATAAAACTTCAACTTACAGGTAATTCTCGTTTAATCTTAAATTCTACCTCATCCTAGCCTACGTCACAAGGAATCACGTGAGATTTCCAAGCCCTGTGGTCATGAATTAAAGACAACAAAAGGTAGGTTTGGCATACTGTATTTGCCTCTAACAAAACCGAGCCAAAGTTACATGGAACATTGATTGGTTTCTGGTAAAACTTAGCAAAGGTTCCGCAGTTAGACCATCCTGCAGATTGCAGAATAACTTCTAGCGGCGTTCCCGCCCTGGAAGCAGCACTGGTGGATGCTGCCCTAGTGCTGTAGGCCCCAAATTTGGTGGTATCTATGCCCGCAGCTTTCAAGACATTTTTGATCCAACGTGAAATTGTGTCCTTACTAACAGGTTTAAATAGTTTCTGAAAACTCAACAGCAACTGATTCCTGTTAGTGTCACCCCTATGAACACTAGTCTTATTAACATATGCTTTCAAATGACGAATAACACATAAATTAGGCTCCTGGTCAAAAGCTTCCAGTTCAATAGGCTTCTGCTGTTTCCCTGGTCGGGAGTGCTTCTGGAGGCTGGTCAGATAAAAAATACATTTCTTTTCTGACATGTCCATATGTTTAACATCTAGGCAGTGAATGGTTTGTGTTTGCTGACCAGTTAACAGAGCTAGTAACATAACAACTTTAAATGTAAGTTTCTTAAGTGAAATGTCCTCAACAGGAGGGTAGGAACGAAGATGAGTTAATACTTGACTGACATCCTAGATGGTTTCATAACATGGTAATGAGGGCTTCTGTTCAAAAACACCCTTTAGAAATCCCTTTACTAATGGGTGTGTACCAAAGGTAGCAGAGTCACTAATGAAAAGTATTGTTGAAATGGCTGATCTTGTTGTATTAACTCCACTATAGCCAACAACTGACTTGACTAGGTCGGCAAGAAAGTTTATTGCTTGAGCTACAGTAGCTAAAAATGGACTGATCCCTTTTGAGCTGCAGTAATTTCCCCACTTCGAAAGATACGTTCGGTACTGCTTTTTTGTCCCGTTTCTCCAGGCACACAGGATGATATTTGAAGCTGCTTGTGAAAGGCCGCTTGCATGCAACTGTTCCCGGATAAGTGGCAGATGAGAAGGTCCAGTTTCTTGTGTAATGGATGTACTTTCTGTAGGTGGCTGGGTAACAAAAGTAGTCTGGCATTGTGCTACAGAAGGACTGGGCAGCTTATCAGCATTCTCATAGCCATTGAGTACCACACCTGAGTTGGCCATCTGGGGATCACCACTATCCCCGTGGCTTTGTCTTGTTCCAGTTTTTGAAGAACCTTTGGAATCACACTGAAGGGGGGAAAATAATAACCATTTAGTTCATTCCACTGAGCTGAAAAAGCATCTACTAAGTATGCTCCAGGGTCAGGTCGGAAGGAAATATATCTTGGGAATTATTTATTGAGTCTCGATGCAAACATGTCAACATCTGGGCGAGCTTGCAGCTTATCAAGGGCTTTATTTAAGAGAGTGGGGTTCAGCATCCACTCAGTATTGGTGTTTATTTCCCTTGACTGTCTATCAGCTGCTACATTACTTTTCCCTGGTATGTGTTCTGCAGATATCCAGATGTTTCTAGCCATGCACGAGCACCAGATATCTAAAGCCACTTTGTTACATTGTAAAGAGTGATTAGTGCCCATGTTATTAATCGCTGCCACTGCTGTTATATTATCAATTTTCAGTCTGACATGTTTATTATTTAGTTTTGTCACAAAAGCTTGGAGTGAAAAGAAGGCAGCCATTAATTCTAGGTAGTTGATATGCTCTTCAGCTTCTTGGGGTGTCTAGTGGCCCCCACAAGTCAGATCTTTGAAAACACCTCACCATCCAATTTTTGATGCATCAGTGCTAATTGTTAATGATGGGGGGTCATGATTTATAACGTTGAATGAGTTTTCAATATTTTCGATCCACCATTGTAGTTCTGTTTTGGCATCTGTGGAGAGTGACATAAAGGCCTCATAGTTGCCATTATTGTCTTTGATAGCATGAGATTTCTCTTGTTCTAGTTTTCTGTAATACAATGGCCCATACATAACAGCAGGGAAACTTGAGACCAGTAGTCCTATGACACTTGCAACCTCTCGTATAAAGTATTTTGACCTCTCCTTCAGTGCTGTGCATGCATTCTTAATTTTTTGTTTTTTCTCCATGGTCAGTCTGACAGTCATTGTGATGGAATTTAGCACAACTCCCAGAAAATTAACTTCTTGGGATGGTATCAGACATGATTTTTCAGGGTGAGGACAAAATCCCAGGTTAACAAACAGTTTTAATGTTTCAATCACAGTAGTTAGACATTCGGTATAAGTATCACCCTGAATGTAATTGTCATCAATATAAGCTGCCAAGATGTGGCCTTGTAACCTAAGACAAGAGTGTACTGGCTTTATGAGCTTTGTGAATTTCCTAGGGCAGAAACATAAGCCATTAGGGAAGCAAGTGAACTTGTAGAAGTTTCCTTTCCAGTGAAACTTGAGATATTTTTGATGTTTCTCTGACACAGGCATAGGCATCTTTGAGGTCGATGGTGGCCATGAAACAATTTGGACGTATTAGTCTAATTACTGAACCAAGAGTATCCATTTTGAAATGGTGATAAACAATGCTCTTGTTTAGTGCTTTAAGGTCATCATTTTCGTCTTCGGCTAGCACTGCAGCTTCGTCTTCTTCTTCTTCACCTTGGCATCCGCCATAACCGAAAGCTTACCGCACACTGACCTGGCTTGCTCGCGCAATCTCACGTGATTCCTTGTGACGTAGACTAGGATGAGGTAGAATTGCATCGTCCAGAAAAAAGGAACGACCGTTAAAGTCACACAAGAATTGATACCAAATTCGAAGATAAGCGCGAGAAGTTTGAGAAAGCCGGATAAAATGGTGGGGTTTGCTGTGTCCCACAGTCAAATCAATAAGGCGACGAAGGAAGGCTCGACCAGGGACAATAACAGAGCATGCAAAATTTCAGAACCCAATCAAGGATTGGAGCTCCCTTAACATTACCTTTTTGCGATGAATGAACTGTTCTAGCAATAACATGCATTTCGAAATTTTGTCACGAGGAAGACGGGCTTCCATGAGCATGCTGTCCAACTCAATTCCACAAAAAGATAAAACACAAGAGGAGGGCCCAATGGTTTTATCAGGTGCCATTGGAATGCCTAAAAATTCACAAAAGCTAAGAAAATTACTTAAATGAGCCTGACATCCAGCAAAAGTTGGTGAAATTAAAAGGAAATCATCGAGTAAATGGATAATAAGGGGAATATCGAGGTAAGTCTTAGCTAACCATTCAAGAGCGGTACTAAACTTCTCAAAAGTGCGACAAGAGCTGGCGCAACCCATAGGCATGCAGCGGTCATAATAATATGTCCCTCGCCAACACATGCCAAGCTGGGGATAATCAGAAGGGTGTATGGGAATGATGCGAAATGCACTCTGAATATCTGTTTTTGCCAGGTAGCAGCCCTGACCAGCAGACCGAATTAGTTGTATAGCATCATCAATACGAGCATACGTAACTGTACAATTTGCAAATGCTATACCATCATTGACAGAAGAGCCATAGGGATACGAGAGGTGGTGTATCAAACGGTATTCACCGGGAGATTTCTTTGGGACAATTTCCAGTGGAGAAATCCGGAACTGAGGGAAAGGTGGACTGTCAAATGGACCCGCAAGCCTATGAGCCGCCAGCTCCTTCGCAAGTTTTTGGTCAACCACATGTGGGTTCTGCTGCGCAGGTAACAAATTAGGCGCAACAGAAGACACGCGAGGTCCCTCAAAATAAATAGGAAAGCCAGAAAGGAAGCCTTGACATAAAGACAACGCATCAGGGTAATTTACTAACAGGGGAATTAACCTGTTTACCTGGATTGGGGTTGGGAGCGCGTGACCTGGTACCGAGGGAAGGCTCGGGGCGTGAACCTCGTTGGTTAGGAAAAAGACAATTTGTAACAGGATGAGTGCTGTTACACTTGAAACACTGATGCTTATAGGAACATCCTTCACAAGGAATGCCGGTGTGGAACTTACGACAATACCCTTTTCGAATAAAGGTAGAGGAGGGTGGACCCTTGGATCCCCTGGCCTGCATAATGCCTGCGGAAAACTGCTGGGAGCGAATCCATAATTCCCAATGAGTCTCACCCCAAGACATGGAAACAGCATTCTGCTGTCTTAAATATCGAAAATTGTTGTCGTAATAACGCCAGTCCCCACCCCTGGCAGCCAGATCACGAACAACTTCACTATACTTCATTAGTGAGGGTGCTTCGGATGGGTACTTGACTGTATAAACCCCAAGAAACACCTGGAAAGCAGATGTCCATACTTCGATGTTTGGTGTAGACTTTGCTTTCTGAGTAGGTTCCAAACAAAGAGTAGGTACCGACAGACCACTAGGTGTGGCCACACTTATACTATACCTCCTCTCTGTAGGAGAGGAGTTCAGAAGTAAGCCAAACTCAAAAAAATCGTTAGACCATATCTTGGCCCGAAGTTTTGGGTCAACGCGGGAATCAATTGGAATAGACATGGAGTTAAAAGCACTGGAAGGCCTACTCTCAGTGGTGGAACATACGGGGCTATTCAAGGGCATACCTGTAATAGCATGAAGGGCAGACGCAACAGACCCCTGTACTGCTGCATCTGCCACGGTACTAGTACTTGAAGTTGCACATGGAGAGGCGGTGAGTGTGGAAGGTCCTCCCAAAGATGACCTTGTATCTGACACAGGTAGGTTAAGGGATGGCGATCCAGGAGACAGGAGTGAGCTGAGAGACTCTGTGATTGCACGAGAGACTTCTGAGGCCAGCTGGGTAACAAGCGTGGCAGGTATGGTGGGCAAGGCCAGATTTGTGGTGGCAGTGGCTGAAGTACAAGTAGAGGCTGGTACATCAGGGTCTGTGGTTAGTGGTAGGGACTCTGTGAAAGCCTCTGTGGCGACAGGTAAGGCATCCGGAACGAATTCAATAGGTGGTGGACGTAGTCTGGTGTTGCGAGATGGCCGCTGCTGCACAGAACGCTTACGCTTGGGCGGCATCACAATAAGAACAAAGAAGAACTGAAAAGACACTGGAAAAAATTGTTAGTATCCAAAAGCCTGGTTGTGAATAAAACTCAAGACATAAACACCAGACCAGACAACCAATACAAACACATAACACAGAAAAAACAGGAGCGCAGCGGGGTAAGCATGGCAGACAAGACACACATTGTCGCAGGAACAAAGTTGCCATACCCCAACGCTGCTAAATACATGATAAATGTCAGACATATTGAAAAACAACCCGCGGTTGGCGCTGGGACAACACACAAGCGTTCATGACTGCACATAAAAACTCCAATAAGAGGAGAAAGTCGACCAAGACTGGCATTAGGCAACCACCAAAGGCGTTATAAATAGTAAATAAAATAATTGGAATAATGTAAATACAAACACATAACAAAGAAAAACAGGAACGCAGCAGGGTAAGCATGGCAGACAGTACACACATTGTCGCCGCAACAAGTTGCAATACACCTATGCTGTAAAAATATGATAAAGGGCAGACATATTGAAAACAACATGTGGTTGGCACTGCAACAACACACAAGTGCTCATGACTGCAAATAACTACTCCAATAAGAGGAGAAAAAAGCCACCAAGACTGGCTTAATAGCAAACGGTCAATGGTGTAATGAATAGTGATAACAATTAAAGCAATAATGCAAATAAAATATCAATCACACAAATTGTACTGTCGAAACATCATCAAAGAAACTGGAGAGCAAACCAGCTAATTATGCGATTACTATAATTTAAAATAAAAGTAAAAAGGCCATGCAAAATGACCGAAAGGACTATCACAAAATGAGCGAAATGAAGGGAAAATTGATCAAAGCATGCGAAGGCCTCGAAGAATGGCACCTCTATAACTACGGTATAAAGGATACTGCCCAGAAGGGTTCAAATGAACGCCATCGGAGAGCAAAAAGGGACAAGAAGGGGAAGAAATTTGGCGATGCTGCCATGTAAAAGCCCAGGAGAATTCGCTTAGCACGACTGAAGCATAACGGTTTAACAAAGCAGCTTCCGCGTTGAATTTCGCATTGGGAAAGTCAGAACCTGGAAGATGACGAGGGATAACCTCGCAGACCCCGATAACTGACACTGGAAAATGATCGTGGATAAAGACAACCAGATCAACGATCGACGATCCAATAACTTCAGGACGAGCTGACAAAATATCATTAGTGCCTATTTCTAAAATAACAACGGTAGGAACAAGGCGGGAAATAACAAAAAGATCTTTTTCTTTCAGTTGTGAAACGGTGCGGCCGCCAAAACCGTGCAAATGAACGACGGCTGAATTGGCAAGATTAAAATCGAGCTGAGCTCTGTGGTCAAGACCTGACTGCAGGTCACGATGTAATCGTTTGACAAACGAATGACCAAGAATAAGAACATTGGGAAAATAGCGGCTCATACTATATGCTAAGTGATTAAACGTACCTTGAAAAAGTTTGAACCAAATCAGTCGAGCTTGAAAAGCGAATGAATGTTTACCGCGCTTTCTCGGAATGAAACAAATTCCCTATAGGGAATACTTGGTAATTACTCCTCCCCAGGAATGACCACGTCACACTTTGCTGAGTGCATAATTATGCATGCAGTATAAATTTAAATTATTGAGATGCATAAAATTTTTATTGGCAAGCCAATAACACCTTTGTCATGTTTACTATAAATATTTTACGAAATTGAGACCACTAAATTATTTTTTGGCTTTCACAAAACAGATAAAAGTTTTTTTCTTGCAGCTTTTTTTGCAAGAAAAAAGTCACTTCATAAATACTCATGATCATATAAATGTAATTGTCATATCATCGAATGAGTTTGTCGACCACATTCCATCGACTTACTAGTTTCCTTTGTTTAACAAAGATACTCTTATCGAATGAGAAAATACCATCCATTAGCTTTTATGAGCTCTCAGGCACCCTTTTGACATTTGTGCCACGTTCAAAACAATGACGGGAATGGTCGTTTTTCACGCTTACGACAATCACACAATATTGTAGTTAGAATTCTTCTTTGGACTTTCCTTTCATTCATTAACACTACCTTAGCGCGAAAAAGTTGTTTGCATCTATCGCAGTTACACTAAAAATTCAATACCCTATGAAATTACACAAGAAAGTATTATCATAATTGTGTTGAGTTATCATAATAATCTTGTCGCTTTACATAAGGCAAAACCTTTCAAGTTTAAGATGGTAAATTCTCTTTCGATACACTCCGCATTATGGGATAACTGTGCATTCCCCTTCAGTACTTGAGGTCAGCGGTCACACTTCAAAGCAACCAATGTCATGCGAATGCACCATATATAAGCAGCCTAACGCGTGACACAAATCCATTCTCCTTTTCGTGCTTTCTTGTCGGCGGTTACGGTACTAATTTAGAGGGGATTTATTTCCAACTACCGAAATGGACAAGGCACTCAACGAGTCTACAAATATATCTACGCTCGAAGCGAGCGATGTGAACATGCCCGAAGCGGGCGAGAAACTCGAAGCGAATGACAACATCGACGATTTTTAGGTTGATACTGAAGACCTTAAAAGCCAGTTGGGGTTGCACGAACTGTTTTTGTCAATGGAGTCAATGAAGTCTCTTATCTCCCAAGTAACAGCTTCGAAAAGCCAGCTTCTGGACCTTTAGTTGCTAACCTGGCCAAACGAAGTTTAGCAGCGGCGGCTGACGAGTCACAACCTACACGTGTCGACAGCGTGACTGATGCTGGCTCTTTCGACCCCTCACAACCCATTTCATGTACTGATACAACTGCTGAAGCAGCAGAGCTGGACCTGCCATCAATCTTTGATGACTCGGATGCGAAAGGTACCAAAGTGAGTGAGGTCTTAGCCTTAAGAGTAAATGAGGCTTGTACGAAAAAAGCATTGGATTCCAAGCTGAAGGAAATTGAGGCTAAGTACAAAGCACCCGAAAATTGTGATTTCTTGTGTGTACCAAAGGTCAACCTTGAATTCTGGTTTGAGTTAGCCAGGCAGGCAAGGACCAAGGATCTTGCACTGCAAGAGGCCCAGAGAGGTATTACCAAGGGATTACAGCCAGTTATTGAGTTAGTAGAAAAGACCAAGTCGGAATTGAAGCCCGACGCCTTCATTACTCCTCTCGTTGATGCTATTACATTACTTTGCAATGCATCATTCAGATTTTCCCTTGTAAGAAGGGAAACAATGAGAGAATTCGTGAATCCCAGCTACCGCTCTTTATGCAGCAAGAATACTCCTCCTGGGAAATGGCTTTTTGGAGATGAGCTGCCTAAACAAATCAAAGAAATTGCGGAGGTGAACAAAATGGCGAAGAAACTCGGCCCTAGTCAGACCTCTCCTGGAACAAGGCGTGGAGATAGAAGAAATACATCTGGTCGTGGTTCTAGCTTCAACCAGGGTCAAGGCCGAAAAGTATATTTTTTAGGGTCAAGGAATCGCAGCAACACCACTCACAACAGGAGGGATAACAAGAGCAACCCACATTCCTGGACAGCTACAAAGCAGCACTCCTCCCAGTAGAGGTAGGTGCTTATGCTGGAAACGTGGCAAATTTTCTCCTTAGCTGGAGACCCCTAGTGACCCCTGGGTACTTGAAGCAGTATCAGGGTACCATTTGGAATTTTGTACTAAACCTGTACAAACAAAACTTCCTAATCCTCCAATTCTATCTGTAGCAGATAAGGAGATTATTGACCTGGAGCTTCATAAGCTTCTGCACAAAGGGGCAATAGAGCAGGCACCATACTGCAAAGACCAGTTTATTTCTAATATGTTTCTGGTCCCTAAGAAAACAGGTGACCTTAGGCCTGTCATAAATCTCAAGCCCCTTAATGAATTTGTAGAGAAGATTCATTTCAAAATGGAGAACATTGATATGGTCAAAAACCTTATTAAACCAGGAGATTATCTAGCTTCTATTGACCTCAAGGATGCGTATTTTTTGGAATAATCAAATTTTCCAGTTTGCATGCTTGCCTTTTGGGTACAGCCTAGCACCGCGAGTGTTTACTAAGCTTCTTAAACCAGTCACAGCACATGCAAGGTATCATGGTGTCAGATTAGTTAGCTTCATTGATGATATTCTCATCATTGGACATAATCATCAGGAATGTTTAGAACATGTCTCCTTTCTAAAGAATCTTTTGACAGATTTAGGTTTTATTGTCAATACTGGAAAGTCTAACTTAGAACCAAGTCAGTCTCTGCTCTTTCTTGGTTTTATAGTCAATTCTCAAAAAATGCTATTGATTTTGCCAGACCACAAGGTTCTTAAAATCAAGAATGCCTGCCAGTCCCTTTTGAAGCAAAAGGTAGTCTCCTTATCGGATGTAGCTCATGTTACAGGCCTCTTGGTCTCAGCCATCCCTGCTATTAACTATCTTGAGCTATATTACAAATCAATTGAGTTTTGTAAGTCCCATCAACTCCACCTGGGGGCTTCGTTTGATGATACTGTTACCCTCAGTGATCAAGCAAAGCTAGATCTTGCATGGATCATTGACAATTTAGACCAATACAATGGCAAATGTTTGCATGAAATGCCTATTTCTTTGTTCATTGAAAGTGATGCTAGTAACACTGCTAGTAACACTGTAACGGTGTTGCTACAGGTGGGCCATGGTCTCGGTCAGAAATTGATCTTCACGTCAATCACCTTGAGTTACTAGCTGCTTTTTACGCACTTCAGTCATTTGTTCCGCAGTATAAGTCTGCCGCACACATCAGACTGAAAGTGGATAATTCAACTGCAGTAGCTTGTATCAATAATTTTGGCAGCATAAGGTCCCCTTCTTTAAATACTTTGTCCAGAACTATTTGAGACTGGTGTATATCTAGGAAGATTCACATTTCTGCAGTATCTATTCCGGGAGTTGACAATACAGTAGCAGATGTCATGTCCAGGCAAAATTCTGACAAGCTAGAATGGGCACTAAATTGTTCAGTCTTTCAGCGTTTGTCCTCTTTGGTTTTCAAACCAGACATTGATCTGTTTGCCAGTAGGCTAAACAAGCAATTACCAATTTTTATATCTTGGCATCCAGAACCAGACTGCTATGCTGTAGATGCATTTAGTACTTTATGCACACCATTTAAATGCTATGCTTTTCCTCCTATCTGTCTAATCCCTAGAGTGCTAGAAAAGATGGAAAGAGAGCATGTGGACCAGTTTCTCCTAATTGCACCAGTATGGCCAACGCAAAGCTGGTACCCCCTCCTTCTGAGAACGTCATACAGGAAACCAATACTTCTACCTCAAGATCCTCAACTCTTACACCTGGCTCACTCCAACAAGCCTCATCCTCTGCACGACAGACTCCAACTTGCCGCATGGATCTTATCAGCCAACAGCTACAGGCAGGTGGACTTTCGACACAGGCTACTGAACTCATCTGTGCCTCATGGACCAAAGGGACTGAGAAACAGTACAAGCCTGTATGGAAGACTTGGAGTAGCTGGTGTGATCAGAGGCACATCAATCCCCTTCAGGGTAATGCAGTCCATTTAGTTAATTTCTTGGCTGAACAATTCCACCAGGGTAAGAGCTATAGTACTTTGAGAACTGTGACACTTTGTTCCTTGGTATCGGCCCAGAGAGAACACACTTTGTGCTCATTGGACTTAGACAATATGTCTATTTATGAGGATGAGATCAAATTTGTCATAGGTTCCACAACAAAGACTTCTCGTCCTGGGAAGAAACCTTTAGAAGTTTCCATTCCATCCTTACCCACTAACCTCAGTCTCTGCCCTAAACAGACACTGTTACATTTTGTATTCATTGTACGCAACACCTGCGCAAGTCAGGGGAGCAGACTGTATCTCAGTTGTTCATTTCTCATGTTAAACCA
>NC_090892.1:59708872-59718872 GCF_036669925.1 Montipora capricornis | reverse complement strand
GACGCTCTAACCAACTGAGCTATGAAGCCCACTGACATTGCGAGCTGGTCATTTGTGGGTTCCAATGTTCCCGTGAGGAATGAATCAACGATGAAATGATATATGAAATGCGGGTATGAAATCAAGTGAAGGCATGATCCTCGCAGTTATAAACGCAATTTTTTTTGCAATTGCGTAAAGAAGCCTGAAAAATTCAGGACGTTGACGGGGTTTGAACCTGTGACCTCGCGATACCGGTGCGATGATCTAACCAACTGAGCTATGAAGCCACTGACGGTGCGAGCTAGTCATTTGTGGGTTCCAATGCTCCCGTGAGGAATGAATCAACGATGAAATTATATGTGAAATGGTTCATATATGAACTGCGGATATGAAATCAAGTGAAGCTATGATCCTCGCAGTTATATCATTTCATCGTTGATTCATTCCTCACGGGAACATGGGAACCCACAAATGACCGGCTCCCAACGTCAGTGGCTATTTGAACCTTACGGCGCCTGCTTACTCTTCGTGCTAACGTAAATGCCCTAATTGGAGCCGCTTTTGATTTTTCTTCACGAAAACCAATGAGAAGACACTTTGTTTCAGGGTTCCCCAGAGCTCTTCTCTCCCTCAACTAAGAGAAGAGCTGTGGGGTCTAGATTGATTGGATCGTTATAGGACTCAGCTCTATTCTGTTTAGGATTAAGATTAAGGCATTGTTATACTCGGCAATTTTTCTTGCAACTCGCGATAGCCTATAGCAATCTTGTAGCGACGAAAGTTTTCACATTGCGAAAGAAGTTTCCTGATGGGTGCTACTCTAGGCCATTCGGTTTATAAACGTTTCTGGCAACTTGGCTTGTTTTCGACGATCACATGAAGTTTAAGGAAAATTTTCATTTGCCGCAAACTGTTGGGACATAAGTTGGAGGACGGATTTTACACTGCTCAATGATTGAAAAATTCGTTGCAACATGAATCGAAGCGTTGTGAAAAGTAGAACTCAATTGTACTTTCCGAAACTGTATATGTTTATGCAACTTGTCTTGCTGCCTTGGCCATGGCATTGCAATTCAACTGCTGCGCGAAAATTAGCACAATTTGACGACGCCTAAGGCTTTATTGTTTTTGTTTTATATTTTTTTGTGCTCATTGTTTCCTGAACCAATCACAAGAGCCTCTCTAACACCTGTGTCTTGCCCCTTTTTTCCCTCGAAAGCCGTAATATAAAGAAAATCTCAGGTTACGTCACAGGTTACTGATAGTAGGTTTCGCCATCTTAAATGTCTAAGTGTTGCATTCTTGCAATTGTAATGAAAGAGACTTACATTCTTTTCTACCTCGATTTTGTAGTATGCAAAAGATACGTCATCATCACCTTTGTGATGCACCTTTACATCCAAATTTGCATTCGCACTGGCAAAGATCCCGACCCTGTTCGGAGCGTTAATCATTTTTCGAGTTTGAACGCGTCTGCATCGATAAGTACGTCTCTGTAGAAGGGTAATAGGTCCCGTTTCTTTGCTTTCTCGATGTTTTCTTTTAGATATGGAATCACTATGACAGTGACATGAGTGGGTATCTTGAGGGAACAAATCTAATCAAAGACTTCAAACAGTTCATAGTAAGATTACTATTGAATTGTATGGCTCAGACCAATAGGAATAACTTTCGTGTTGAAATAGCAGAGGGGGTGGCGAAGCAGATCTCTTATGGAATTAGATTCCTGCAGGAGTCCATGGCTAGGAGCGATCAAGCCACATAGTTGGCTTTTGTCGCGGCATTTTTACAGACCGATGTATTTTCAGCCTACCTTTTCCCACGAAAAGGCAGGTTCGGTCCTACTACTAGCCCTCAGCCCACATAAACCTCTCATCTGGAAGAGATTCATCGATGACATCTTCTCAGTGTGGACCTTACCCAAAGCAGAAATCAACAATTTTATTGTTTTCGCCAACTCATTCCACACCACAATTAAATTCACGCATGAAATGTCATCGAAAAAGATCGTTTTCCTTGATACCGAAGTTTTTAAAGGCCCAAGGTTCATTACTGACAAAATTCTGGATGTTCAAACACATTTTAAGCCGACAGAAACGTTCCAATACACACACTTCTCCTCATGTAACCCTCTCAGCGTTAAGAAGGGCTTTGTAAAAGGAGAAGCTTTGCGCTTACTAAGAACAAACTCGATTAAAGAATCCTTCGAGTTAAAGAAATTACAAATCTTAACTCGACTTTTAGAATGAGGCTACCCCAAAAGCTTCGCCAAGGATATCTTAACCGAAATAAAATTCTCAATGCGCAACACGGCTTTACAAAACAAACCTAAGACATCCAAGAAAATTATCCCTTTCGTCAGCACTTTCAACCCTGCTACACCGAGTCTTAAAAAGATCTTAATTAAACACTGGCACCTTATAGCAGGCAACCATAATCTCGCGGAAATATTCAAAAATCCCTCAATGGTTGCTTATCGAAAGGACAAATCTCTGAAAGACTATCTTGTCAGAGCAAGAATTTCTTCACTTTAATTTAACAATCAAGGAGTTATATACGGTAGGGGTCGAGTGACGGCATTACAACAACACAATCAAGACTGTTCTTTATTGGCTTATTTATTTCTGAGAATACGCAGGTTTGATTCGTTCAGTGATACTAAATGCTCTCTTTTTAGCTACAGTAGATTAGCATCTTCATAGGTATGCTTATCGTCATGAGAACGATGCTTTGTTGTCTTGCCTCCCTCGTCATCTTGCGAAGTCTTGATAGCAAGGATTTTGCCATTGTAATTGCGTTTGTGCAAAACTGCTGTACCCCAAACGCGGCTGCGGCGGCTGTGGCGGCGGCTCCAGGCATCACTTCAAAACGGAGGAGAAAGAATTGTGTTAGTTGAAACCTCGAACTGAATTATTAAGTTGGCAAAACTAACTAATCTTCAGGTAAGCATACGGAGAATTTTATAAAACCATAACAACTTTGAATATGAATTTCGCATATTCATGATATGTTTAGCGTGCCTTTTCAACAAGAACAAGAACAAGAACAACAACGACATTTATTGTCCTCATAAACAGGTAAATAAATGTTAACAAATACATAACTTTCAAATTTGGGGTATACAGTACATGATCAGTGTACATTACCTTTCATTGATGAATGACAAAACCAGGAAGAAAACTAGGAAGATTACCAGCGTCTGTTTCATGATAATAACCTATTTAGAAATGTAAATAACAAGATAGGATGCGTTAGCGCAAAATTTGGTTTCAAAGTGTAAAGAGTTTAATAAAGAAAATTGAACTTTCTTTTCTCTCTTGGGGGGAAAGCGCTCGCAGCTTCATTGGATGGTAAAATTTGACATTCCACCTCCCTTTCACAACTTAAACAACTACACTATAACCTGATCTATCCTTATATATCTTATGCGATAACCTCCTGGGATGGTGCATTTACTACCCAAATTAAAAACATCCAAACAAAACAAAATCATGTTATTCACCTTATGTTCTTTGCCACCTTGTATGGACCAGATACAGACAGTGCGTTACCATTACTTAACTTACTGGATTTACTTACTGTTAAGAATATCTATAATTAAAGCCTCTTAACTTCACTCATCAATGGCATTTAAAAACAATTACCAAATATATTCAGCCAGCATTATGCAAGTGAAGTCCATACATATAATACGAGATATGCTTCAACAAGTAACTTCTACAAACCACGTCTCAGGACTAACATAGGAAAGCAAACAACATCGGCTATGGCGACTGAAATGTGGCAACAGCTCCCCACTCATGTTAAAACTTCTCAACTTATAACTTTCCTAAAAAATTGAAAGAATAATTGTTGGCCGAACAATTAACATGATAATCATGTGGCCATGCACTATTATGACTGCTTTTTTTTATTTTTTATTTTTTTGCCATCTGTGTTGTGTATGTTCTACGATGTCGTGTATGTCTAGTTATTGTGATGTCCTGTACATTCGAAACTACCTCCAAAGAGCTACAACAAGTTGCAAAATTGTTGAGACACTTTCATTAAAAACACCTTTTCTAGCTTCCAATGGCCGCCGTATCTAGAATTTAAACCTTTCCCACTTCCTCTCCCCTCTCCCCCTTTCAATGTTGACTGCTTAAGTTCCTAACATTTTCTTGTCTTGCTAGCAACACTGATAAGGGGCGGAGGGGGGCTGCAGTGTGAGAGATAATAGGGAAATTAATTAGGCCCCAAGAAGGTGAAGTGTCTCCACTATTTTTGCAACTTGTTCTAGCTGCTAGCTCGAAAACCTTACGGTTATCTAGCTGCTAGGCATTTCCTTCTGAGTAATAATGTTTAGTTTAAATTGTAATTGAATATTCTATGGGTTAAGTTGCTAATTATTTAATAAGTTTTACAAACCATGTAATGGAAATGTGAAATAAAGTGTTCTGTTGTTTTTTTGTTTGTACCGCCCGCCTCAAACTGGGCAACCTCCAGCCAGTCAGGTGCCGCCCCGTCATTGCCTGCCTGCTCTACTGGGTGCATAGAGCTTAGGGGACCCTCCCGACAAGAGAGCAAGTACTTGCACCAAGCAGTCAAAAGCGAAAAACTGCGAAGAGTCCAGCTCTTCGAATCTCAAGCTGAAACATTCGCACCTTGTGCCCTGGTCTCTCCGCTGACCTAATGGACGACTCCCGCAAGGCTCAGAGCTTCACTGTTAGGCTCAAGGAGAAACTTGCTGCGCAACCAACAACCAGCAACCCGGATGCCAAATGGTCTCACTTCCGTGATGCCATCTACGACTCAGCCATGGCTGTATTCGGCAATAAAGAACGCAAGAATGCTGACTGGTTCGAGGCTTGCTGGAAGAAAGCAGCCAGTCACGGAGGCCTAGAGGAAAGCGATGCTGGCTCACAAACAGAACCCTTTCCCAAGCACACGCAACGCCCTTCAAGCAGCTAGGAGCAAGGCCCAGCAGACCGCGAGCCACTGTGCCAACGAGTACTGGCAGAACCTATGGGCCAAAATCCAGCTAGCATCGGACTGTGGCCAAGCAAAACTGCCACCGGCCCTACGAGCGTAAAAATTGTCCCGCTCAAATCAAAGACTAGGGATGTCATCACTGATTACAGCATGCAGCTGCAGCGTTGGGTGGAGCATTATCTCGAGCTCTACTCTACTCATGGGAAGCAAAACATCCTGCAACCGCTTCATGAGCTCCTCTGCCTGTGCTGGGAGAGATGAGAGATGAGAGACATAAGAGATGCCAACATAGTCACCCTGTACAAGAACAAGGGTGACCGTAGTGATTGCAACAACTATTGCGGCATCTCTCTTCTGAGCATCGTTGGGCAAAGTCTTTGCTCGGGTCACCTTGACCCGCTTGCAGAGCCTTGCTTCGCAATTTAACCCCGAGTCACAGTGTGGCTTCACAGCCGGGAGGTCCACAGTGGACATGATCTTCTCCCTCCGTCAGCTGCAGGAGAAGTGTCGAGAGCAGCAGCAGCCATTGTGCCTCGCCTTCGTGGACCTCATCAAAGCTTTTGACTTGTTGAGCAGAAGCGGGCTCTTCAAGATCCTCCAGAAGATTGGCTGCCCTCCAAAGCTCCTGGCGAAAATGACCTCCTTTCACCAGGAAATGCAGAGTACGGGCTGCTTCGATGGGGCCACCTCCAATGTCTTCCCAGTCAGTAGTGGAGTAAAGCAGGGCTGTGTCCTTGCTCCAACCCTGTTCGGAATTTTCTCTTCGATGCTGCTCCAGTATGCCTTTGTACACTGTACAGAAAGTGTCTCCGTCCGGACGAGGTCAGAACTCTTCAACATCGCCAGACTCCGCGCCAAAACGAAAGTTTACGTGGTGCTCATACGGGAGCTGCTGTTAGCAGACGACGTTGCTTTAACATCCCACAGCGAGGAGGGCCTCCAGCATCTCGTAGACAAGCTCTCCCACGCCTGCAAGGAGTTTGGGCTAACGATCAGCCTCAGGAAGACCAACATCCTGGCGCAAGGTGCTGAGTGCCCCCCTCTTCGTCAATCATCACCATCGACAACACGGAGCTGGAAGTTGTGAACACCTTCACCTACTTGGGATCCACCACGTCAAGCTCAACTTCGCTTGAAGCTGCGATCAGCCGCAGGATCGCCAAAGCAGCTGCTGTCATGGCCAAACTCAACAAGCAAGTGTGGGGCAATGACCTGTAGAGCGAAAGGACCAAGATGTGCGTGCCCCCTCCAGGAAGTCCGTCACTATATTAAGCGTTTTCCCTTGATTTGTATTTATTTGTTACGTCAAAATTTTGATATTATTTCTTCGGATAACTGTAGTTAGCCACCTTAACGGATTCCAACTTCGCTGCCTTTGGCACCTACTGCACATCAGGTGGCAGGACAGAGTCACCAACACCGAGGTCCTGGAGCGCGCTGGCTCATTGAGCATGCCATCACTGCACATTCAGCGACGCCTTCGATGGCTCGACCATGTACATCGCATGGAGCCTGACCGCCTGCCAAGAGAAATCCTTTATGGAGAACTGCGGGAGGGCGTCCGTCGTGTGGGTCGACCGCTGCTGCGCTACAACGACGTCATTAATGGACACCAGTGCATGGGAGGATATCGCTAAACATCGAGATACGTTGCGTCAAAGTGTCAAAGCGGGGGTTTCAAAGGCGGAAGCGAACACTAGAGTCCTGGTTACGTGCAAGGGAAAGGCGAGGAAAGAACGCGCAGCCTCTGAGCGCGATTCCACAAGGCACGTCTGCGCCACCTGCAACAGAGACTGCCACTCCAGGATCGGGCTATAGAGTCATACAAGATCCTGCCCAAATACCCAGCGCTAACTAGGGCCTCTTCGAGACGAGGATGCCACTAAAATAGTACGCACGATTTTCTTGTAATGACCGGGCATTATGAAAATGTTTCTCGGCTCGACGACTCTGTTGAGTCGGGACTAAAACCTACGAGCGCATGGCCGAAAACAACAAAAAATATGAAAGAACAACTACATTTTCAATAACTGAAAGAAAAACTAGCATACAGATTCTTCTTTAGTGTGAGCGACGAAGAGAGCTACAGCAAGAGCAAGTTTTAATATCCAAAGGACCAGGAACAGGCCAAACGTGAGCAAAAAAAGGTATATAATAAATAACTTATTAATCTCGTCTTTTCGGTCATTACAGGGAAATCCCAGACCTCGGCCAGGATGCGAGGTAAATACATCAAGGCCTCTGTCTGAGATTCCCTGTAATGGCGTCACTTTCGGTTAATAAGTGGTATTTAATGCGTGTGTAATCGACAAGGGCAACTATCGTGAACTAAAAACGCTGGAATCCTGGCACACTGCCAAAAACGGTGGACGCGGACAATAACTCAAAACCGTCCCGGAGTCGTAAGCGCAGCCATAAGCACATGTGACTTAGTGAAAACTACCGTCCGATTCCGCTTACGGTTCCGTCGCTTAAGATGCAGTGAAAATTAGATTGTCGAAAACGGAAGCAGAAGCGGAAGAACAAGCCAATCACAATGCAGAGAAGTGGGCACGTCCAAGGTGGAAATTTTGGCGCCAAAACAGTAGAAATAAAAACTTGGTGAACGTATAGTAGACTTTCCTTCTTTGGCTTCTTCTTCTCCTTATTTTGAAAGACTTACTGGTTTAGTTGTGTATACGGGACTGATTTGAGAGAGGATTTTTTTCTGGATCCTCGACGCCGCGAAAGTGTCGGAGCGGACAAAAATGAACCTTAAATCAGTCCCGTACTGATGATATAGACCTTATTCATAAATGGCGGTCACATTTATAATTCTTTTGTCCACGTGCAAATTAGCCTACCAAGCCTCATTTTAAAGCAAGAATTCTTTTCAATTCACTGTATGGTATGGAGGCTTGGTAGGCTAATTTGCACTTCGACAAAAGAATTATAAAGTGACCGCCATTTATGAATAAGGTCTATACGATTGGTTTCTTTCATCACATATTCCTGATTTAAGGCCAGCTTGTTTGGCCACCTCCTGCCAAGTATTCTTTTTTATGTTTTTTTTCTGATTATTTTTCTTTTTACAAATTTTGCAAGACTTGTCGCATAACACGGGAAAGAGTCTTACAGTCTCCACAACCTTCTCGTCCATGCCCGCAATGTTTGTTTATCGCGGCAGTTAGTACGCGAAGAGCTTGGGCTCGTATGTTGTGATTGGCTTGTTCTTTTGCTTCTGTTTCCGACTCCGACAATCTTGTTTTCACTGAATCGTAAGCAAGCGACGGAGTCGTAAGCGGAATCGGAAGAAAATGGAACGGTTCTGATTCTTCTGACTCCGATTTTTGGTTTTCACTAGATCGTAAGCACGCTTACGACTCCTACTCCAACTCCATCGCTAGCGAAAACCATCTTTTGGTCGCCTTTGAACGCGCCCTGCAAATAAAAGAGTGATCTAGTCCCTGACCCCTTCAACGAAGTGTTTTCGGACCAACTCCCTTTTAATGTATTTATAAACGATCTCCTCTATCATGTATAGGCCTGGCCAAACGCTCGCAAAACTCCAACGCAACATCTTGCAACATTGTTTCCTGATGTTGCAACATGTGTTGAACCCGCACGCACGCAACATTTTCAATAGTTTCAACGCGACATGTCGATGTTTATGTGCCCCAGCCCCAGGTGCACAACAAAGTGGACCTCGCGCGCATGCCTTAGTGCAAAATTAGGGCCGTTTATTCGAGAGTAAATAAGCCGCGGCTAATCCTGGGCTGGGAGTTTATACTTGTATAAATTGTTCCTTTCGCGTATTATATACGCCGCGGCCAAAGTAAGCCGCGGCTTATTTCCTCTGGTATAAACGGCCCTAATGTTGCGTGAACGTGGCCAAACGAGTACAACATCATGCAACACACAAAATGTTGCATGAAAAATTTGACCATTTTCAAAATCGATCCAGCATCATCCAACATGTTGCAACATATTGCAAAATGTCGCAACAGGGTAGCCAAACGCATTCAACACGTTGTGCCTAACAATGTTGCAAGATGTTGCGTTGAAATGTTGCAAGCGTTAGGCCAGGCCTTAATACATGCTAAGTTGAGCGCCTACGCAGATAATTATCAACTTTATTATTCAAACGCTGATCGGTTTGATTAAGAGACATACAACTCGTAAAGTTGAAATCGCAAATAAGTGGTATCATGACAATGATGCTAAACGAGACAAATCTTTAGGCCCTGATCCTTGGAGAGACTGATTACTGGTTTTGTTAAACTTGTACGTACTCATTATTGCATGCACTCTGGTGTGGTCTCTGTTTTCAATGATTTTTCACATGATTGTTTCAAGGAAACAGTAAAAATGTTGACTTTGACCCGCGTAAAGAAGTAAAATAGACTGCATTGTAATTTCACAGCCTGACGATCGGGCTCTATCTAGATCTGGTAGTTACAAATTGTTTAACTAATCCATGCAAATTTCTGGTGCTGTTGAATTCCTTCAATTATATCATTGTCCACTAACTCAGTGAAGCGTTGCTGACTTGGAGCTACCAGAGAGAGAAAAGTTCAGGCGCAAGTTTAGGCTTGAGTTTTGTAGCAAAGCCTATTCGCGGTCACTACTTGAATTCAATGTCATCCATTTGACCGCCAACCGTTATTGTTTCATTTGCCGCGTCGCTTCGTACACCTAAGTCAGGAATGTGATCTTCATATGACAGAAATGTTGTTGGATATCAAACACAAAGGCTTGAAATCACAGAGCAGCAGCCACCAGGAATCAGAAGGTTTATGCATCGATAATAACTGCTAATAGAAATAATTTTTACCTAATGATTCGCGGAGTCGAAAAAAAAAAAAAGAAAAAAAGAAGAGGAAATTCACCACTTACCTCTTTTAAACTTCTGCACACTGAGCGGAATATTGCGCTTTTTAGTAAATCTTTCCTTGAGGCAGCTAGCAAATAAACCCTTTTAAGATTTAAAGGGTGCGTGGGAATCTATTTTATTAGCCATGTTGAAGTCTCCAGGGAGACAGGATCGAGAGCCCTGTTGAAAAGCATT
>NC_090892.1:59688872-59698872 GCF_036669925.1 Montipora capricornis | reverse complement strand
ATATCTTATGCGATAACCTCCTTGGGTAGTGCATTTACTACCCAAATTAAAAACATCCAAACAAAACAAAATCATGTTATTCATCTTATGTGCTTTGCCACCTTGTATGGACCAGATACAGACAGTGCGTTACCATTACTTAACTTACTGGATTTACTTACTGTTAAGAATATCTATAAACTAAAGCTTCTTAACTTCACTCATCAATGGCATTTAAAAAAAATTACCAAATATATTCAGCCAGCATTTTCGCTATGCAAGTGAAATCCATACATATAATACGAGATATGCTTCAAAAAGTAACTTCTACAAACCACGTTTTAGGACTAACATAGGAAAGCAAACACCATCGGCTATGGCGACTGAAATGTGGCAACAGCTCCCCACCCATGTTAAAACTTATAACTTTCCTAAAAAATTGAAAGAATACTTGTTGGCCGAACAATTAACACGATAAAATCATTTTAATCATGTGGCTATGCACTATTATGACTCCTTTTTTTTATTTTTTATTTTTTATTTTTTCTTTTCTTGCCATCTGTGTTGTGTATGTTCTACGATGTCGTGTATGTCTAGTTGTTGTGATGTCCTGTACATTCGAAACTACCTCCAAAGAGTTACAACAAGTTGCAAAATTGTTGAGACACTTTCATTAAAAAACACCTTTTCTAGCTTCCAATGCCCGCCGTATCTAGAATTTAAACCTTTCCCACTTCCTCTCCCCTCTCCCCCTTTCAATGTTGACTGCTTAAGTTCCTAACATTTTCTTGTCTTGCTAGCAACACTGATAAGGGAAGGGGGCTGCAGTGTGAGAGATAATAGGGAAATTAATTACGCCCCAAAGAGGTGAAGTGTCTCCACTATTTTTGCAACTTGTTGTAGCTGCTAGCTCGAAGACCTTACGGTTATCTAGCTGCTAGGCATTTCCTTCTGTGTAATAATGTTTAGTTTAAATTGTAATTGAATATTCTATGTGTTAAGTTGCTAATTATTTAATAAGTTTTACAAACCATGTAATGGAAATGTGAAATAAAGTGTTCTGTTGTTTTTTTGTTTGTACCGCCCGCCTCAAACTGGGCAACCCCCAGCCAGTCAGGTGCCGCCCCGTCATTGCTTGCCTGCTCTACTGGGTGCATAGAGCTTAGGGGACCCTCCCGACAAGAGAGCAAGTACTTGCACCAAGCAGTCAAAAGCGAAAAACTACGAAGAGTCCAGCTCTTCGAATCTCAAGCTGAAACATTCGCACCTTGTGCCCTGGTCTCTCCGCTGACCTAATGGACGACTCCCGCAAGAGCGCCATCATCAACATGGAGCTGGCACGACTCAACATCGACGTCGCCTGTCTCCAGGAAACGTGGCTTGCCGACAGTAGGTCACTTATGGAAAGAGACCACGCCTTCTTCTGGAAAGGCCTGACCCAGGACGAGCCGAGGCACTACGGCATAGGTTTTGTCGTGAGGAACTCACTGATTGCCACCACAGAAACCCCCTCTGCAGGGTCATCGAGAATTCTTGCCCTTCGCATGAAAACGTCGGCGGGTTTTGTGAACATCATATCCGTCTACGCACCGACTCTGACCTCCACCTCAGAAGCCAAGGGTCAATTACACGAGGCTCTACAGGATACACTATCCGAAATTCCAAGTTCCTAGGGCATATATTTGCTATGCGATTTCAACGCTCGCGTTGGGACTGCCTGGCAAGCATGGCGTACCTGCCTCGGCCACTTCGGTGTCGGCAGGATGAATGAGAACGGGCAGAGGTTGCTCGAACTCTGCTGTCACTACGGCCTCTGCATCACCAACAGCTACTTTAAGTGTAAGGAGCTGCACAAAGTGTCTTGGAGACACCCTTGGTCCCGCCACTGGCACCAGCTAGACCTCGCCATCACTAGGAGAGCGGACCTCAGCAGTGCCCTCCACACAAGAAGCTATCACAGCGGTGACTGTGACACAGACCACTCGCTCGTTGCAAGCAAGGTCAGGCTGAAGATCCACCACGGCACGACCAAGGGTCGCACCCGCATCAACACCTGTGGCACTTCCGACCCCGTTAAGGCTCAGAGCTTCGCTGTTAGGCTCAAGGAGAAACTTGCTGCGAAACCAACAGCCACCAACCCGGATGCCAAATGCTCTCCCCTCCGTGATGCCATCTACGACTCAGCCATGGCTGCATTCGGCAAGAAAGAACGCAAGAATGCTGACTGGTTCGAGGCTTGCTGGGAAGAATTCAGCCAGTCACGGAGGCGAAGAGGAAAGTGATGCTGGCTCACAAACAGAACCCTTCCTTAAGCACTTGCAACGCCCTTCAAGCAGCTAGGAGCAAGGCCAGCAGACCGCGCGCCATTGTGCCATCGAGTACTGGCAGAACCTATGCGCCAAAATCCAGCTAGCATCGGACTGTGGCCACGCAAAACTGCCACCGGCCCTACGAGCATCAAAATAGCCCCCCTCAAATCAAAGACTAGCGATGTCATCACTGATCAGAGCATTCAGCTGCAGCGTTGGGTGGAGCATTATCTCGAGCTCTACTCTACTCATGGGAAGCAAAATATCCTGCAACCGCTTCATGAGCTCCTCTGCCTGTGCTGGGAGAGATGAGAGATGAGAGACATAAAAGATGCCAACATAGTCACCCTGCACAAGAACAATGGTGACCGTAGTGATTGCAACAACTATCGCGGCAACTCTCTTCTGAGCATCGTTGGGCAAAGTCTTCGCTCGGGTCAACTTGACCCGCCTGCAGAGCCTTGCTTCGCAATTCAACCCCGAGTCACAGCGTGGCTTCACAGCCGGGAGGTCCACAGTGGACATGATCTTCTTCCTCCGTCAGCTGCAGGAGAAGTGTCGAGAGCAGCAGCAGCCATTGTTCCTCGCCTTCGTGGACCTCACCAAAGCTTTGGACTTGGTGAGCAGAAACGGGCTCTTCAAGATCTTCCAAAAGATTGGCTGCCCTCCAAAGCTCCTGGCGATCATCACCTCCTTTCACCAGGAAATGTAGAGTACGGGCTGCTTTGATGGGGCCACCTCCAATGTCTTCCCAGTCAGCAGTGGAGTAACGCAGGGTTGTGTCCTTGCTAAAACCCTGTTTGAAATTCTCTCTTTGATGCTGCTCCAGTATGCCTTTGTAGACTGTACAGAAGTGTCTCCGTCCGGACGAGGTCAGACGGCAAACTCTTCAACATCGCCAGACTCCGCGCCAAAACCAAAGTTTACGTGGTGCTCATACGGGAGCTGCTGTTTGCAGACGATGCTGCTTTAACATCTCACAGCGAGGAGGGCCTCCAACATCGCGTAGACAAGCTTGGGCTAACGATCAGCCTTAGGAAGACCAACATCCTGGCGCAAGGTGCTGACTGCCCCCCCCTTCCCCAATCATCACCATCGACAACACGGAGCTGGAAGTTGTGAACACCTTCACCTACTTGGGCTCCACCGTGTCAAGCTCAACTTCGCTTGATGCTGAGATCAGCCGCACGATCGCCAAAGCAGCTGCTGTCATGGCCAAACTCAACAAGCAAGTGTGGGGTAATGACCTGTTGAGCGAAAGGACCAAGATGTGCGTCTACCAAGCTTGTGTCCTGTCGACTCTCCTTTATGGAAGTGGGTCGTGGAAGACCTATGCCAGACAAGAGCGGAGACGGAGAGTTAGAGGACGGAGACGGAGACGGAGCAGCAGAGAGTTAAGGTGGCTTAACAGTTTTCCGAAGAAAAAGATCAAGGTTTTGGAATCTGTGAAATTAAGGCAACAGGAAGTATCTTCTGAAGTGTTAGTCACTGCAATTGATGAAAAATGTATTAAATTTAATTTTGTATTAATTTAACTACCGAACAAATAAATGCAAATCAGGGGAAAATGCTAAACATAATGACCGAGCTCCTGAAGGGGGGACTGGAAACTAGACACTTCAAAGGCTCTTTTCTTGAAAACCAGCCTTACAACCCCACCTCAAAATTTCAGGATTTCCGAAAGCGAGAAAAAATAATTATGCAAAGAAATAAATAGTTAAATCCGCCAGACAGGTTTTTCACAAATGACAAAAACGTCGATTTTCGTCTATTTTAATAACAATTGAAAAACTGTCTGATAGAACTTTTTGAAAAAATGTTGACGGTTTTGTCTACATGTTGTTTACTAACTCGCAAAATTTTAACCCTGGTTGTACGGGTAGGTTTTGAGAAAGTCTAGTTTCCAGTCCCCCCTCAAGGAAGTCCGTCACTATATTAGGCGTTTTCCCCTGATTTGTATTTATTAGTTAGGTAAAATTACATTTTACATCAATTGCAGTGACCAACAACACTTCACAAGAGACATCACTTTGCTTTAATTTCACAGATTTCAAAATTTTGATATTTTTTCTTCGGATAACTGTAGTAAGCCACCTTAACCGATTCCAACTTCGCTGCCTTTGGAGCCTACTGCACATCAGGTGGCAGGACAGAGTCACCAACACCGAGGTCCTGGAGCGCGCTGGCTCATTGAGCATTTCATCACTGCTCATTCAGCGACGCCTTCGATGCCTCGACCATGCACTTCGCATGGAGCCTGACCGCCTGCCAAGAGAAATCCTTTATGGAGAACTGCGGAAGGGCGTCCGTCGCGTGGGTCGACCGCTGCTGCGCTACAACGACGTCATTAATGGACACCAGTGCATGGGAGGATATCGCCAAACACCGAGATACGTGGCAGCAAAGTGTCAAAGCGGGGGTTTCAAAGGCGGAAGCGAACACTAGAGTCCAGGCTACATGCAAGGGAAAGGCGAGGAAAGAACGCGCAGCCTCTGCGCGCGATTCCACAAGGCACGTCTGCGCCACCTGCAACAGAGACTGCCACTCCAGGATCGGGCTACACAGTCATACAAGATCCTGCCAAATACCCAGCGCTAACCAGCGCCTCTTCGAGACGAGGATGCCACTAAAATAGTACGCACGATTTTCTTGTAATGACCGGGCATTATGAAAATGTTTCTCGGCTCGACGACTCTTTTGAGTCGAGACTAAAACCTACGAGCGCGTGGGCGAAAACAACAAAAAATATGGACAAAGTACAACTACATTTTCAATAACTGAAAGAAAAACTAGCATACAGATACTTCTTTAGTATGAGCGACGAAGAGAGCCACAGCGAAAATAAGTTTTAATATCCAAAAGACCAGGAACAGACCAAAAGTGAGCAAAAAAAGGTATATAATAAATAACTTATTAATCTCGTCTTTTCGGTCATTACAGGGAAATCCCAGACCTCGGCCAACGGCGATAGCGAGGTAAATACATCAAGGCCTCTGTCTGAGATTTCCCTGTAATGACCTCACTCTCGGTTAATAAGTGGTATTTTAATGCGTATGTAATCGACAAGGGCATCTATCGTGAACTAAAAACGCTGGAATCCTGGCACACTGCCAAAACGGTGGACGCGGACAATAACTCAAAACCGTCCCGGAGTCGTAAGCGCAGTCATAAGTACATGTGACTTAGTGAAAACTACCGTCCGATTCCGCTTACGGTTCCGTCGCTTAAGATGCAGTGAAAAATAGATTGTCGAAGACGGAAGCAGCAGCGGAAGAACAAGCCAATCACAATGCAGAGAAGTGGGCACGGCCAAGGTGGAAATTTTGGCGCCAAAACAGTAGAAATAAAAACTTGGTGAACGTAGAGTAGACTTTCCTTCTTTGGCTTTTTCTTCTCCTTATTTTGCAAGACTTACTGGTTTAGTTGTGTATACGGGACTGATTTGAGTGAGGATTTTTTCTGGACCCTCGTCGCTGCGAAAGTGTCGGAGAGGACAAAAAAAAAAACTTAAATCAGTCCCGTACTAATGATATACGACTGGTTTCTTTCATCACGTATTCCTGATTTAAAGCCAGCTTGTTTGGCCACCTCCTGCCAAGTATTCTTTTTTATGTTCTTTTTCTTATTATTTTTCTTTTTTCAAATTTTTCAAGACTTGTCGCATAACACGGGAAAGAGTCTTACAGTCTCCACAACCTTCTCTTACCTGCTTCTGTTACCGACTCCGACAATCTTGTTTTCACTGAATCGTAAGCAAGCAACGGAGTCGTAAGCGGAATCGGAAGAAAATGGAACGGTTCTGATTCTTCCGACTCCGATTTTTGGTTTTCACTAGATCGTAAGCACGCTTACGACTCCTACTCCAACTCCATCGCTAGCAAAAACCATCTTTTGGTCGCCTTCGAACGCGCCCTGCAAATAAAAGAGTGATCTAGTCCCTGACATGGCCCGAGGCACGGCGAAAAGCCATTGCACACAGAAACAAACTAAAGAAAAAGTTCAGGCGTTAGGCGAAAAATGAATATTTTATAAGAAAGTCAATGAAGCCTGACAATGAACGAAAATTCTGGGTCACATATCGCCCATTTCGGCACTCCAGAACGAAGCAGTTACACGATATTATTACAATGAAAAATAAATAGTGTCATAAGTGATAACAGGAAAATTGCTGAGATTTTTAAAACTCACTTCACGCGGATAGCTGACGGTGTTTTGCACATCAATGAGGTTGATTAAGGGTAAAACTTTACTAAACATCCAAGCATGCTTGGGGGCGGATCATGTCAAGAGGTTTTGATGATATCGACAACCCCCTATTTTAAGCGAAGCTCAAAGCCTATGGGGTAGATAAAGAAAGACGTACTCTGCTTAAGGATTATTTAAAATAGAGGTTACAAAGAGTCAAGGTTGGAGAAACCTTCTCCTCCTGGGATGACGTTAAGAGAAGAGTGCTTCAACGAAGTGTTTTCGGAGAAACTCCCTTTTAATATATTTATAAACGATCTCCTCTATCATGTAGTAGGCCTGCCCAAACGCTCGCAAAACTCCAACGCAACATCTTGCAACATTGTTTCCTGATGTTGCAACATGTGTTGAACCCGCACGCACGCAACATTTTCAATATTTTCAACGCGACATGTCGATGTTTATGTGCCCCAGCCCCAGGCGCACACCAAAGTGGACCTAGCGCGCATGCTGTAGTGCCAAAGTAGGGCCGTTTATACGAGAGAAAATAAGCCGCGACTAATCCTGGCCTGGGAGTTTATACTTGTGTAAATAGTTCCTTTCGCGTATTATGTACGTCGCGGCCAAAGTAAGCCGCGGCTTATTTCCTCTAGTTTAAACGGCCCTAATGTTGCGTGAACGTGGCCAAACGAGTACAACATCATGCAACATACAAAATGTTGCACGAAAAATTTGACAATTTTCAAAATTGATCCAGCATCATCCAACATGTTGCAACATATGTTGCGACAGGGTTTTCGCAGGCCAAATGTTTACAACCAACTGAGCAAGGTCCTGCTGGAGCTGGCAAACGCACGATGACGCAGAAGCAGGGATCGTTACTAACGAAAGATCAGTGTGATTCAATAGAAGGTAATGATGTTTACTCTCCACTGCATTGCATCACATCATGTAGAGGGTTTAAACTTGCCTGTATTAATGTTAATAATCTATGTAAACACATTGATAAAATTCGCTATATTTTAATCAATTCTCCTTTGGAAGTGCTAGCCATTAACGAATCTAAGCTTGATGGCACTATTTCTGATACTGAAGTATATATTCCTGGCTGTATTATAATCCGCAAGGACCGTAGCCGGTCAGGCGGTGGTGTTGCTCTCTATATCAGGGAAAATCTGTCGCACACAAACAGAATTGACCTTGTGCCCGACACTTTGGAAATAATCTGTGTAGAGATAAATCTTCCTCACAGCAGGTCATTTCTAGTCAGCACTTGGTATAGACCACCGAGCGCGGATATGCAGGTTTTTGATTAATATGAAAAATTTGTCCAGCGTTGTGATATCGAACATAAGCAACTGATTCTCAAGGGGGATATTAACTCTGACTATGCCAAAACACCCCTTGATGTACATACTCGAACCCTGCAGTTCATATCCTCAGTTTATCAGTTAGAGCAACTAATCAAAGAGCCCACCCGAGTTACTAAATCCTCGGCCACTACTATTGATTTAATTCTTACAAATATGGTCAAAAATATAGCAACCCCTGGAGTTATTCACCTAAGGATTTCAGATCACAGTCTAATTTATGCGGTACGAAAGTTTGTTGTACCCAAAACTAGACCCATTATTAAAGAGGTTCGAAATTTCAAACATTTTGTCGAAGTGGACTTTATTAATGACCTTAATAGGGCCCCGTGGCAAAATGTTGAATGTTTTGACGACCCTAACTTAGCTTGGCAAGCATGGAAGTCTGATTTTAATGCAATTTTAGATCACCATGCCCCTATCAGACATATGCGTGTGAGACAATCATCAGTACCATGGCTCACGTTTAACATAAAGAAAATGATGAAGGAACGAGATTACCATAAAAAACATGCTATTAAATACGGCTCGCACAACAACTGGATACTTTATCAATCTGCCGGAATAAGGTAAATTCTATGATGCGTAAAGCGAAATCTGACTACTTTCGCCTGAAAATCGATGCGTCCAAGGCTACTGACCCTAAGGCGGGCTGGAAATTAATAAATTCACTTACAGGCAAAGGTAAAAAATCTTTCCCTGTCAATGATATTCTTGTTAACGATAAAATTGTTTCTGACGATAAAGATATTTCCGAGTCATTTAATGATTTCTTTGTAAACATAGGACCAACTTTGGCCGCTGAATCAACGAAAAGGTCCTCCAATAGCGTTAACACATATCTCAGCAACATTCAGAATAGTTTTCCAGCCTTTCGATTCTCTAATATACCAGTGGAAAATGTTGCGCTTACGCTAAAAAACTTAAAGGTGTCGAAAAGCACTGGCCTTGATAAGATTCCTGCCAAAGTCCTTAAAATCGCGTCTAGTATAATTGTTCCATCTTTGACTTTTATATTTAATTTGTCACTTTCCTCTGGAATTTTTATTGATGACTGGAAAAATGCGCGTGTGTGCCCGGTCTATAAAGGCAATGACCGTCGTGATATGGGAAATTATAGACCCATTTCAATCCTGCCAATAATAAGTAAAGTTTTCGAGAAAGAAGTTTTTCAACAGCTTTATCACTATTTGAAAGTTAATTATGTTCTATCTAAATTCCAGTCTGGTTTCCGCCCTCTCCACTCGACTGTCTCGGCGTTGATTCAAATGTGCGATGATTGGTCTGATAATATGGATAAGGGAAAATTGATAGGTGTAGTTTTTCTTGATATTTGTAAGGCCTTCGACTCAGTTGATCATTCGATTTTACTAGAGAAAGTTAAGTTTTATGGAGTCGCTGATAGAGAATTGATGTGGTTCAACTCTTATCTTACTGCCCGACAACAACAATGTTTAATAAATGGTTGCTTATCTTCTCAAAGTAACTTACTCTGTGGAGTTCCTCAAGGCTCTATTCTTGGCCCTCTCCTTTTCCTTATCTACATAAATGATTTACCAAATTGCTAAAATTCACTACCCCCTGTTTATATGCAGACGATACTCAAATCTTTACCTCTAGTTTTGATATTGGCGCACTTGCCAATAATATAAATTCTGATTTTAAAAATCTAAGCGACTGGCTCACTGTTAATAAGCTCCAATTCCATCCTCTCAAAACTAAGTTAATGGTTGTTGGGTCAACATATAATTTGAACACTAAATCTGGAGATTTACCTAATGCAATCTCCATTGATAACAATTTGGTTTCACGGGTAACCTCTAACAAATGTTTGGGAGTTCTACTAGATGAAAAGCTTACATTTAAAACTCATATTGAGTATATATGTAAAAAGGCATGTGCTGGCATAGGTGCTTTGAGAAGAATTAAGCCGATTTGTCCCCCTCTGCACCCTCGTAACTTTATACAGATCATTTATTCAACCTTATTTTGATTACTGCTCACCACTGTGGGATACATGTGGTAAGCAACTGAAAGATAAATTACAAAAAATTCAAAATCGTGCGGGAAGGGTTATTACAGGCTCTTCATATGATGTTAGGTCCACAGATGTGTTGAATAACCTGAAATGGAAAACCCTTGAAACCAGGCGCTTCC
>NC_090892.1:59666372-59668872 GCF_036669925.1 Montipora capricornis | reverse complement strand
GCGTCCAAGTTTTCTTAGGGTCATATGTACTAGAGCAGGAGTTAATCTTGTCATTGAAAAATTTAGATTTGGCATTACGCATTTGAATATTTACTTCATTTCGCAACTTTTTGAAACTCTCCCAGTGGGTCTGCGAGGCAAATTTTATTGCCCGTTTTTTTGTGATAGTCACAATTTCTCATTAGGTCCTTGATGCGTGGTTCGTCACTTGCCAAGATGCAAAATTATCCGGAAAAAGAAAAGATTCGATCCATTGAAACTTCAGTGTGATCGTGGCACATGCGACGTTTACTTGGTAACAACGTAAGTTAGAAAGATTTAACCCGAAGTTAAGTGTTATCGTACAAGAATATAGGAAAGTCTTTTTGCTTTGCAGAGTAAATGACTGCATAAACGGTGGCTTGTTCCCAAAACAGTCCCAAAATGCACTTCAACTCGGCCCTGTCTACCATATTCGTATTGTTTTCGCAGGGGAGAACATCATGACAATACTTTCGTTTCTCAAGGTGAAAGACATTCGGCTGGAGTAATGCCCCACCCCTACCCCCTCCCCCCTTCCCTTTCTCCCGTGTTGTCGCCTGTGCTCTTGTAAATCGGGCCCCTAAACTATATGTGACTAACCCCTTATCCAACAATTATTTTTATGGTTAAGGCGAATGGCCGGGCCTCCAGTGGGGGCCAGACATACCGACTACATGTAATTCGTTAAAAAACAACGGTTCACTTTACGGGGATCCATGCATCAGCACGCCAAAGACGCTAGGAAATCGAACTGCCCTATCCATGACAACGGAAGTCGTTATGAGCATGCCAGAGAAAAAAATTTCAAACATCACGCAATTACACAAAAATTCTAGGAAGAAGAATTTCATAAGGGCTAAAGCCAAACAAGACAAGACGACAAATCAAGATGGGGTGCCGAGGAATCAGTGAAGGAAAACACGAGACACTGAAGCTAAGAAAGCCCACTAAGAACCAAGGGGCAGAAAAAGAAAAAAAAAGAAGGACATTCAGGGGCTAGGCCACAAAAAATAGGAGAATCAACAGGATAGCCAAAACGTATCAAACGGTCAGTTATATAAAGGATTCCATGCGTGATTATCCAGTTGAGATCGACCGCTGGGTGGTCCAGCACGAAAAAATAAGAGCTGCCTCCAAGTGGTAGGCCAGTAAAGCTCAAAACGTGTCAAAACAATGAGGAAGCTAACAACACTCACTGAGAGTAACGACAAATGGACGGATTGGCTGAAATTCAAGAAACAGACGAAACATGATGAAGAGACACGACGGCCTATCAACAAACGAGGAACGACGCCGTGAAAAAGAGCCACAGGCAGACAGAAAAGCGCGTTAGAAATTGGAGGAGAGCTCTAGAGAAGAAGGTGCCACAGGAAGGGGGGTGGGGCAGGACATAATAAAACAAAGGACTAAGCAGATTAGAACACCAGCAGGAGAAAAAGGAGGTCCATGCAGCTGCTTGGTGAAACAGCAAGGCACCTAATCCACTGAACAAACAAAGAAGAAATTTTCAGCTTTAGGTCGAGAACACTCAGAAAATCACAAGCAGAAGGGGGCTGAACCACAATGGCACGCACCACGGCTGAAGTCAGGCCTACTTCTCCAGAAAAAAACCAAAGACGATCTTAGCAAGCTTAACAAAACAACCGGCTGGCACATGAATTTGTGAGGCCACGTACCATATCCTTGTGGGGGCCAGAGCACTGATGACCAGAGCCTGGCCACTGTATGATAACGGCCGTTGTCTGCAGGACTGTGCAATTCAATGTAATCTACTTGATGATGTAATGTCAACCATGAAAGAAATATTGTAATCCCTACGCGCCTAACTCCGTGATCCTGTCCGCGCAAGAATCCGCCCCACTGAAAAAAGCATAGCGTATACATATGTATCACCATGAGGAAGCTCTAAGGAGCCTTTGATAATGTTAATCCAATACGCCTTATTACGGTTTTGACCGCCATTTTGACGAGTAGGCAAAGCGTAAAGAATTTGTAGTGTTTATATGTGGATCCGATGACAAATAATTTTCGTTAAACGCTAGTTCTGAAAAGTTTATGTATTGATAACTGAAGGTACAGGGCAAAAGATTATTCAAACCAAATTTTAGGCACTAACCTTTTACAGAAGTTACCCGGCAGCGTTTTCAATTTTTCCATATATTTGTCTGTAATTTTTTTCTCGCGAAATTTCAGTATGAACAATTACAGACAAATGTTTGGAAAAATCGAAAACGCTACCACGCAGCTTTTAACGAAGGGTAGTCCCTAAAAACTGGTCTGAATAATCCTTTACCCTATACCTTCAGTTCGCGATTCATAATTTCTCTAGAACTAGCATTTAACGAAAATTATTTGACATCGGATCCCCATATAAACAGTACAAATTCTTTACGCTTTGCCTACCCTTCAAAATGACGGTCAGAACCGTGATAAGGCCTATTCATCCATGAGCTGGCTCACAGGAGCCTTTGATTTTTCT
>NC_090892.1:59656372-59658872 GCF_036669925.1 Montipora capricornis | reverse complement strand
AAGCAGCTATGACTCCAAATGGTAACTATGCACTGATAAACAACTACAAAGATGTAGTAGACAGTTTGGCATCCCAAGTTAAACATGATAAGCAATTTTTCATTACAACAAGAAGAAAAGCTCCTTTCTCCAGAATTATTAGCTTGTGGCAAAGACAAACCTCCAAGTCCCACACAACAAATAGATTGAGTGTCCACTACAGTGGGGAAAGTGGCATTGACAATGGAGCCATTGCCTTAGAATTTTTGGAACAATGCATTGCTGATATGGCTGAAAGCATGTTTCCAGATGGAGCCCCAATGGACTCCTCCTTTCTTGTACAAAATGGCAGTTTCCGAACATGTGGAGAGATTGTTGCTGTCTCGCTTGCTCAGGGAGGCCCACCCCCCTGTTTTCTTGAACAGTGTGCCTATGAAGCAGCATTTAAAGAATTTGACATGATGAAGATTGGAGAAGAAAACCTGATGCTGACTACCTCTTCTCACTTTTGGAACCTCATTATTCACGGGAAGGCACATCAAGACGATGCTTTGAAGGGGACATCATGGACTTCTTTCAAGACATTCTCAACGACTGTGAAACAGGAAATGTGGTAGGTCATGTGGCACCCATTGCATGCAACTTTAAAGAGGAACAGAACTCGGATGAGGATGAGGCTTTTAATCAAGATGAAAGCTTGGTTTTTGAGAGTCCTAGTCTCAGTGTACCGGGGATCATGGGCTGGCTGACAGGATCACAGCATAAGCCAATTTCAGGAAAAAGGTTTAAAATACCAGTTTATTTTGACCACGACTGTTTAAAGAATAAGCCAGGGCACTCTGTTTGCTTTCCTGTTGTTAGTGCTTGTGCGAAGTCCATAACATTTCCAGTTCAGCATTTACAGAATGCAGAATCATTTAGAGAGCTCTTTACTTTGGCTTACTGCAAAAGCCAGGCTTTTGGCAGGCCATAAACTAATGAATTGTTCGACATAGGCGCCTATTGCCCATCAACTGGAAAGAAATAAAAGAACAAATTATCATGGACTGAACAAAGAAACATTTCTTTATCCATGGTTTACACAGGCTGAAAATTACATGATCAGTCACCCAGTTGTGTTACAGTTGTTTTTCATTTCCCTGCAGTTTGAGTGCACCTATATGGTTTCCAAGGAAATAACAGCCCATCTAGCCCTCTAGCTAATATGCTGTTGGCTTTATTAGTAGAATCGATAGACACTGTAAACATTGTTTTGTTTTTTACTAGAAAACACTGTTTCACTTTGCACAATCAGTTGGTTTATAATTTGACTACATATAACCTAAACTTATATGGTGCATATTATGTTCCAAAAAAGGTTTCAGTCTTTTTAAAAGTTCCTGTTATTGTCAAAGTTAAAAGGTACAATGTATAGGTTATGAGTGGAATAGTCAAGACTTCATCATAAAAACCTTCATCATGTTAGCTCTTGTGGGCTTTGTTCATGTGTAATATCTTTGTTCCTGTTATTACACAAAAGCATTGGGTGATATATCTGCCATTTTGACTGTTCCATTTGTTTCCATGTTTAAAAGGTATGTTGCTTTTGGAGTTTCACAGTGCTGCACAAACACTGAAAGTATTTCTGGGTCACATTTGCCTGTTACCTGGGACAATCATATTAGAGTTTAAGCTGATATTATTAACAGATGAAAGCCATGGCAGTATTCACCAGTTTCTTGCAATTACAAAATTTTGCATCCCATTGGCTACAGGGAAACACCCCAGAAATGTTTGTACTCAAGTTTATTAATAAAGATGGTATGGTTTACTAAGAAAGACCACAAAATAACAATTTCTTCTGGACCATTTATTTTTTATTGGGTGGTGAAGCATGCCAAGAAAATTAAGGCTGCAAGGGCTGGGGGCATCAGAAAAATTTGCTGTGTAAGGGGGAAGGCACTTAAAATAAGCACTTCTAAGCGCTGAAGTATGCAGTGAAGTGCAAAATGTCTACCAGAATTCATGGGAAAGCAAGGCCCTGGACCCCCTGCTTTGTCATGTGCCAAATAGCATGAATGTAACTCTACCACTATTTTGTTGCAAATACATATTACCTCACTAACAATCACATCTCACCAATACAGTTAATCGGTGTACAGTACCAGCATTGTATTGTCGTCACATTTTAAGGTCTGAGAAGGAGGAAAGTTCCAGGAAGTTAAAAAAAAACAATTTAGAATTTTAAAAACATGTTTTGGCAGATTTTAGCTGATATCTTTTTAGTTTCATCTTGATAGAAGTTATGATATTTACATGTATAGCATGAAGGGGTCATGTCAAAAATTTTGTCTTGCACATGGGGAGCAGGGTATCTTATATCATATACATCACATCTATCAAATATTTCACCACCCTTTCTCCTGTAATATACCCCATAAGGAATGAATGATCCCTTACACCCCTTTACCCAGGTGCTGAGGCCTGGCCTTTCATCTTCTGGTGATTACACTTACTGGTGTTTAGAGAGTAAATTATTTAA
>NC_090892.1:59638872-59648872 GCF_036669925.1 Montipora capricornis | reverse complement strand
TTAATTGCCTTTTGAATACAATCAATTCACCTGGGATTTGTTCATAGCTCCTCTATCTCGCGGCAGCAGATGCATTCCTTTTCTTGCTGTCCCGGCCTCCCAGTTCAAGCAAAAATCACAGTTGCACCAAGTCGTATTTCGCCATCTTGAGTCTTCCCTTTCGGTTGCTTCCTCTTCCTCCGATCCTGAACTTTCTCGCATTGGATCGAAAGAATGTGGTTCAAGTTCTGCCATAAACTTACGTGTATTAACGACGAAGAAAGCGGAGTACTATGTTGAGACTTAACGATAACAGAAGATTTCAGTGAAAACAGGCTGCTTGCTTGTGCGCAATGACGTCACAACATGGCGGCTGACATTCCTTTTTTGGAAGTAACCGGAAGGAAAAGCAAACAAAATGGCGGGCGTTCAAATTGGAAAAATAACCAAAGATTTTGGGCAAATTCAAGGCCTTTCGAGATGAAAAAGGATTTTTCCTGTTTGTTTAGGTAAAGGACGTTATATTTCGATAATAATAAGACACAAAAAAATTTGATTTTCTAGCCTTCAGTTCTCCTTTAACTTCAGCGAACCATTGTAGCTGACAGATGCTCAGAGGGCACGCTTAAACTTGTGGTGAAAAGAAGTTGTGCCTTCTGATTTTCTGTAACATGTACCGCAGGCAACCCAGTGTATGCTTCACGGAAGCATCTCGTTTTTTCTTCCGTGTCGGTAAACGTCTTGCCTGTCACTCCCCTGGTAAGTGGTATATTTGTGCATAGAGCCTTCTGCGCGTATTTTCTTAGGATCGAGAGGGTAGTGGAACTGCGTAGATTTCTCTGGTGGACACAGTAGAATCATTAACTTAGCCTGCAATGGCGTCGAAAGTCATGTAACGCGAATGGCGTTTTACTGGATCCTTAAACAAAATATACCCTTATGGAGCTCAATAATGGAAAGTCAGTTGGATAAACTACGCAGGCGGTGAAAACCAACACCTGGAATCTCAAAAGCGACGAGTAATGGACTTCGACAACAATCTGTCGCCCGTCGAGCAGAAATCAAAGTGAGCTGCATTTCTAAAATAATATTTACCAAGTGTGCTGTTATGTAGAACACTGAAACCAAATGGAAAATTCTCTGGTAACTTAAGGGTTGAACAAAGACAGAGAACGAATCGAACACCTTAAGTGGTGGATCTGTGATCAACTCTGCACAGTCTTCAGGTAAAAAAAATTGGAAATGTGACAGCCAAGAATTATTTGAAAGAAAGCTTGTCGTCTATTTTGTGCTTCATTATTCAAGGAAAAGGTTCTCATGGAAATGGTTTGATCCTGAAATTTTAGTTTGTTGTAATATTGCGCATATTTGACACGATTGAGTTTTTTCTTTTCACGCACGCAATAATAGCAAATATGTTGTTTGTTTCAAAAAATTGTTCGCTGGAAAAGGTGGCCTTTATGAATTCATCATGTTTTGTCATATGTGTGCTGGATAGTTTTTATGGCAATAGTAAAGCATTTTCTTGTTATTCAAGGAAAACGTTCTTCAGGAAAGGGTTTGAACCTGAAGTACATGATAATTTGACACGATTGAGTTTCTTGTCTTCACGCACGCAATGAAATAGGAAGAGGTTTTCCCCTCTAAGAGCAAATATGTTGTTTCTTTGAAAAAATTGTTCGCTGGAAAAGGTGGCCTTTATGAATTCATCATGTTTTATAATATGCGAGCTTAACTGGATAGTTTTTATGGCAATAGTAAAGCATTTTCGTGTCAAAATGAGTGTTGTGCTAACTTAATCAAACAAGACGCCTACAAGGGCGTATCCGTGGAATGCGCAAACAGTTAACACAAATTGTCCAGTTACAGTGAACTTCAAGTACAGGTAGACTTCGGAAAATGGCGAAAGATTACTAGAAAGATACATCTGTAATATAACTTAAAGTTTTTTGTTGTAAAAACTCATTACTAATGTTACTAAATTTGCAAATGCAAACAACGAAGCCCTATTAGCAGGTTATCAGGATACGGGATCTTTTGTTTATTTATTTTTTGGAAGGAGACTTAATTCAAATCCTACAGTTTTACTTGCTTCGTTAACTCCTTTCATCCAAAAATTACAGGATCAGCCTTAAATCATCCGAAAAACTTATTACAAATCACAGTTCAACAACTTATCATCCTGGGCCAGTTGTTCAGAAACTGGGTTTTAAAACGAGTTTTATCCTCTACTCCCAAATGCTGTTCAAGGCTGATATTCAGAAAAACTTTACATTAGAAGAAGTCAATCTTGAAAAACAAAAATAAGCAAAGATAACTGTGACCAAAAAGTTGAAAACATGAAACAAAAGTTTACGCTAATCCTGGATTAAGGTAATTGGCTTTCGAACAACCGGGCCCTGTAATCGACGTCTGGTTCTGTAATCCTGGTTTAGTTCCTTGCAAACTGTATAAATTTGCCGTAGCGAAGACAAGAAGACAACATCCGTGCTCTATTTCTCTCAATGCTCAAAAATTCCTTAATTGCGTGTTGTATAGTCCAGTCCAAAGTTCTAATTTTACAATTCCATAATCTTGATTTCAGTAACTTGGTACCAAACGTTCCACAATAAATTGAAATCTCGTTAAGAAAAGTCCTTAAATCCAGTAGTCCAGTCCGGATTGAGATCGCCAAAACTCTCTCTATCATCGATTCAAAATTCAACAAAAGCTACAAGTAGTAAATAGTTATCAGAAACTACAACAGTTCGTCCTGATTCAACACTCGAGCTGAACAAAAAACCCAAAAAACCCTTGTCATCTTTTTCGAAAGAACAGACAAACAGCCGAAACTGTTCTGTGCCTTCCCCTTACGGCACTGAAAAAGTACCGTACGTTGTACAATAGTACTTGACCGTAGCCCTTGGCCAAGAAACTAATCTTAGCCAAAAGCCCGAGAAGCGATCAGGATACGGGATAATTAGGTAAAAAAACTGTGGGGATACGGGATTTTTAGTCTGGAGGAACGCATTGCGTGTGGTAGTGCAGTAACTTGACAGTGTTTTTTTCCATAACTGTCAACTGAGCGGCGTTTTGTTTTTTCCAGGAGATTCAAGTCCTTGCACAATATGTAGCTCTAATAGTACACGACATTGTTTGGTATCGTAAATCTTTACGGTGCCATGGTAGACGTCTTTGCTATATACCCTCTAAGAAGACATGTGGTTCAGTAAAATACTAAGCCCAGAACGATTGAAGAAAATAACAGGAAATCGAGAAACATTTGGCTTCAAAGCCGATATGTTGATCATTTACAACTTCTTTTTCACCACAAGCTTAAGCGTGTACTCTGAGCTCCTGACACCTTTCCAAGACCAATGTTACTAAAGTTTTTTTTTCCCTTTCCAGCGGGGTTAGTATCTGGATGGGGGACGTTAAAATATGCGACTTTTGCTGTCAGGAACATACGCCCAAAAATTCTATTTTAACGCTCAAGAATGCGAACAAAGCAAGGTACAGATTTTGCTAGCCTTCTTTATGCAAAACAAATATTGACGAAAAAGTAAATAAATATTAATATGTAGTTTTTAAGGAGAGCAGAAGGAACTTTTAGGAAGAGTCGATCGAGAATAAAACAATTTGCCATCAGCGAAAAACATTTCGGGAGATTTTTGTTACGTTCCATCAGAGTTCAATTTTTCTATCGTACTTTTGGTCATACAAGTAAAATCGCAAAATCGGAAGTGACATCGATTTTAGCGGCCGCCTGTGATCAAGTTATACCTTGCGTGTTTACTGACAACTCACGAAACAAAGGATACATCTGTGACAAAATGACGGCATAACACCTGGTTTTTGTTAGTGCGTTTTTTTTTCTTTCAAATGTTATAAAGTTCGACAAGATCTATGTGCGAATTTAACATAAAGATCACAATTGTTGATGCTAGTCCAAGTGTCAGCTGAAGTTAAGCTCCTCCGAATGAGGTTAGTACTTGGATGGGGGACGGCTGCGAAGTCCTCGAGACGGCGATAGCTAATTCGTTTTTTTTTAACTTGATTTCATTTTTTATCTTGTTTGGCCGTTCAAAGCTATTTTCTTATTTTCTTTCTACGTCAAAACGGCGAACAAACTGGTTCCCAAGAAATATTGGAGTACGTATTCGTTCTATGCAAAATGCTTCTAATGAAGTATTCGTTCTATGCAAAATAATAATGTTCACAGTGGAACACACAAGTACGAAGCAAGATCTAGAAATAACGTAGAAAATTCTCCTTACCTTTAAAGCTTGCCTTTCTCAAAGAAAAAGCATCTATCCACTTCATCGAATAGTTTAATACTGAAACAATCATGGCGGGCGGAAAGATTCTATTATAACTGTTTGCTTTCACCAACCTGACGGAAGTGTGTCACGGTGGCCGAGTGGTCTAACGCGCTAGCAGAGAAAAATCCTGATGCCTTGGGAAGTTCTCCTCGGGCCAGGGAAGTTTGGAAATACCGTAGGGAAAAGAAATCAGTCCACCCGATCGGAGATTAATTCAATATCCGTGGGGTATGCACATTTGTGACTACCAACAAAAAAAAGATTCCAGCCCGATTTTAAGACGTGGATGCCTTCGGCATTCCACGTAATAAAATATACATTCTGCCTCGTGAGTTTGTTATTCTTGTTAACCAGCAATGCAAAGTCATTGCAACGCGAGTGGCGTTTTAGTGCATCTTATGTTGTTTGTTTCAATAAAATGTTTCGCTGGAAAAGGATTCTGTGATATTTTCTGCCTTTGTGTCATTTTGTGTACAATCTCGTACCCAGAGTCCTCGGGCTTCTTGGCCAGCGGGTGAGCGCCCGGAGAGACTCTGGGATAATCGACTCCATTTTCCCAGAAAACGTGGGTTCCGGTCTTATGACGTATGGTTGAGTTTAAACGGAAGCAGAAAAGAGAAAACCGTTAACAGTAGAAATGGCGGGTTGAAAGTGTTCGAGAAACAAGAATTTTAGCCTTACACACAAAGAAACTGGAGAAATGATCATTGGCTTGCTGTAAGAGCAAGTGAAGATGGAACCTCTGACACTTTCGGTGAGTGTATTTTTGGTGTTTCAGCGTACATTCCATCGTTCAGAATGCAATGAGAATGCCATCGTGCAAGCAACACGATCGACAAATCTTTCGTGGAAACGACACAAATGTGCTCTTCTTCTATAATTTGATGTTTCCGTAATTCTGAATGGCTTCGACAAGACCTTATTCCACGGATTTCGCTTGAAAGAGACTGATGTAATGTTTCCCACGGTACTTTTGCAACAGCAACAGTAATCACTTTTTAGCAGCGTGAGAGAATTCCCGTGCGGTATAAGACATAGTTTAAACCTCGTCGTTTTATTATTTTTGTGATTTATATATTTCTGAGGTAGAAAAAATCAAACAGCACTGAAACTAGTTTTAGATTTTGAATGTCTCTCCAAATTCTGGGGCTTCCGAATTACTTACCGACTTCCTGTCGGACTGCCATTGCTACGCAATCGGCCAATCAAAAATATAGTTCAAATCGATTATCCCAGAGTCTCTCCGGGCGCTCACCCGCTGGCCAAAAAGCCCGAGGACTCTGGGTGCGAGATTGTGTTGTGTATGGATCGTTTTCACGTGACGTCATCATTTTCTAAAATCCAAAACTAAAGAGCCACGAAAGTTTTTATCCTCATCAGACATAAGAGGCGGTAAATTTGTATCCATTTGCAATTTTAAAGCTCAATAGCGTGTTTCGCTTGGAAACCAGAGCATTTTGAATTTCTGAGTTATAGCGGTGCGTGACACGAGGCAACGATCGAGTTTATTGAGAAATGTATATTTATCTCACGGTTTTGAGCCTTTTTAGAATTTAAAGCATTAGGAAAAGTGCTTAGGTAAATAGCTGTTTGTTCAGTACAGATGATCACTCGCCTATAGATAGCCAAAGTAAGTAACAGATGTTGACACTATTTTCCGGCCGCCATATTGGTGCACCACAGATGTACACCAAGGGAATCCCGAACCATCGAGTTTGGATTCGAGTTCGAGTTCGAGTTGGACTTCGAGTTGGACTTCGAGTTGCCCTTCGAGTTGGAGTTCGAGTTAAAGTTGACTATAAAAATAAACTCCCCTTCCCCCAAAAAGAAATAGAGGGGTAGGGTAGGGTAGGTCCCGCAAAACCAGAGCCCGCCGAGATACTTACATTTTTCGAAGGACCGCTTGTGCTTATGGGAGGGCACAAACCAACGATAGTATGACAAGGAATATTTTTCCTTGAAATGTAAATGCTAACCATGATCCATGATGCTAACCAACGATTTCTCATGAAGAGAAAGGATTTGAATCAAAGTAGTGTCCATTTCTGTTAAGAAAGTGCAAGTGGCACATAAAGATACCTTGCATCTCAACTTTGGCCTAGCATTGTAAGGAAATATTTTGAGGCTTAGGGGCCCGAGGTCTTCAGTACGGTCCTAGGCCCCGTAAATCGAGGATGCGTGGTGCGTGACTGTGACGCTGTCCAAGTGGTCGTCTTGTGTTACACGTGTTTTCAAGGCATAAGCGGGTTTGATACGAGGTCCCCACGTGGTATGATACGAGGTCTCGTCATCAGCCTGGTTGGTCTTGTTGCTGGCCATCGTGGAATTGGCAATGGAACGGTAGGTTTAATTTAGTTTATGAAGACTTTATTTTCGAATGCAAATTAACGCTGAAACATGCCCGTTTTCAGCGAGGAAACAACAGCAACAATAGAGATAACTTCGTCGCCAGAGGAGGCGTGTGTCGATACAACGTAAGTCTTCTTTTCATCATGGATCAAAAGGGTAATTTAGAAGAGACTGAAGGAAGTGGCTTAATTGCTTATGCGTAAGTCCGAGTTGCACAGCACAGACCTGCATCTTGACGGGTAGGCGAAACGGTCAATAAATTACAGTGAGCAACCGGAACGCCCGTCTCTTTTCGGGTTCCGCAAATAAACACAGAATTCAACAAAACAGAAATTCAAATTTTCTTTTTAACTTGTTTTTAGGGGTCAAAATTTGCTTAAGCCACGCCCAGATTGGTCTCCTTCAGGGTTCACAAAAAGCTTGAGCCACGCCCAGATGGTCTCCTTTAGGGGTTAAATTCAAAATTTCCGAAGAGCATGCCCGTCTGTTCCATATGGGAGTCTTCCCGCCCCCGGGCCGGAACGATGATCTAATCGGCTTCATATATAAAATGGGGAATATAAAAGCAAAAAGCGACACAAGGTGGGTTGAATTTTTTGAAGGTATATCGATATTTCGGCTGGCCAAACCAGGCTTCTTCAGGTACAATAAGCATATTTCAAGCATATGTAGCATATTTTCGTAATATGTTCCGGAAACAGTGAAACACAGTGTAGATAAGCTTATATTAAAAAATAATCACATAGCATAGAACGGAACCAGTCTGATTCTTCGTGGATGTTCAGACCATCGGGATCAATTGTTCTGCGTTTTTGGATTACAAAATAAAACTTCTGTGGCCTTACGGATAGAGTCTCGGATGGAAGAAAATTTTTCGATGGGTATTAATTGCATGTCGTTGGCAGTGTGTTGTTAGCAGATGACAGGAAATGTTCTGCGGCTGCGGTAGGTTTAGATTTTTAGTTAGGGTTGTCTATAGGGAGGGGGTTGCACTAGTACGAATTTTATTTGTTTTGTTTTAAATTGGGTCAAAACTGGAGCTTTTCCTAATCACGCGGCGAGCAAAACTTGGAAAAATTTGTCAGTGGACCAAAAATATCAAAGACGCCGTAGTGCGGGGCAAGCAGATTTTTCCAAAATCGCCCAAAGAAAACAAAAATTCATTAAACATGTCAACTGCGTGTTCATATAAGAAAATTGATGCACTGTATGCCTTCACTAGTAAGCGCACGAAAACCAAGAGAACACACTGAGGCGCTCAACATAAGTCTAACTCGATCTTCAACTCGAACTCGAGTCCAAACTCGATGGATTATTTCTCCCGCAAATAACGTGTTCATTTTTTTTTCTATACAGTATTATTTTGAAAGCAATTTTTGTGTTTAAATTTTAACAGGCCCTTTACAGGTAGACCATCACGTGACCTACGTTTCATAAAATTGTGGGCTATAAATTAAAGAATGCCGGAAATGGAAAAAGCATGTGACAAAAGGTACCACACATTGTTGAAAACCTATATCCCTGCTCTATATTTTAATGTGCCAGCAACTTTATTACTTAAACCACATGAAAAAAAAAAATGAAAAATCCCAATATTGCCCCGAATTCCTGTTCCTGTTCTTCGCCCAGCATATAAATCTCTTTGCTTATTAACATTAATAATAAATAATAATTATACATTATTATCAATTATATACTTGCGTTTTAATTATTAACTCGAAGCGCAACTCGAAGTCCAACTCGAAGTCCAACTCGAAGTCCAACTCGAAGTCCAACTCGAACTCGAACTCGAAGTCTAACTCGATGATACCTAACTCCCGTACACCAACATGGCGTTTTCATACTGGGCTCTATAAATTTCTGCGAAACATTTCGACGAATATCTGAAGTTTGGGGAAACGCACAGGCCTAAAACTTGGAGAAGTGTCTTCTTCATTTATCTTCTACAACATCACGAATTCTTGACTTTTTCCACTGGATGGTTTTTGATTTATTTTTTTATTGCGTGACAGTGAAAACTACCTATTGAATTTTCGAGCTTAAGTTGAAATGTGATATGGGAGAAGTTTTTTACTATTGCTCTGTAAGCAGAAAGGGTTCACAGGCCTGTTGGAAGCGTGCTTGAGTTTCAACAAAATGAGCCCCAAAATCAATGAAAAATTGTGACGCAGATGAATAATAAGGTAGCTGCTATTTCCAAAATGATGGAATTACCTGGTGATAAATAACGTCGTACGCGTCTTGGAGAGTAAGTTTTGACTTTGCATAAACAAGAGTTGGGCGATTGTGATCTTTTTTGATTGTGATCTGTTTTGACTTCGCTCATTTCATTGTCAAACTTTATAACACTTGACAGAAAAAGAAACTTACAAAAAACCCAGTATCTTTTCATCATTTGACACAGATACTTCACTGTTTGGGAGTAAACATGCCGCGGTAACTTAATCACGGCGCCCGCTGAATTCCGGCCATGTCACTTTCGATTTTGCGATTTATTTGAACATAGCAAAAATCTCCCATTTAATGTTTGTTGCTGATCGTAACTTTATATACTCTATATTCACGGTTCAAAATTAATGTTGTTTTCATGTCGTAAATATTTTATTCTCGATCGACCGTCCCGGAAACTTCCTTCTGCTCTTTCTAAATATTGTGTATCAATAGTTATTACTGGGTTGCCAAACCCAGTCGGAATCTCGGTTTCATTTCGTGGGTTTTTTTTTGTTATTTTTTTCCGTGTAGGGAAAAGTCTTGCCTGTCACTCCCCTGCTAAGTGGTGTCTTTGTGCATAGAGTGTTCTGTGCGTATTTTGTTAGGTTTGAGGGGGCTGGGGTAATGCGTAGCTTGCTCTGCACAATTAACGTGTAATGGCGTCGAAAGTCATTGTAACGCGAATGGCGTTTTAGTACATCTTTAAAGAAAATATACCCATATGGAGCTCAAGAATGGAACGCCAAGACAGGTGGTGAAACATAAAGGTCTGGAATCTTAAAAGCGACGAGTAATGAACTTCGACAGCGTGAATCTTTCGCCCGTCGAGCCGAAATCAAAATGAGCTGTACTTCTAATATTTCGCCAAGGTGGTGTTACGTACAACACTGAAACCAAATGGAAATTTCTCTGGTAACTTACCGGTTCAACAAAGACAGAGAAGGAATCGAACACCACAAGTAGATCTGTGATCTCTGTTGTGTGTCTCACAGTGTTTACTGAAGTCGCATCTATTTAAAGTTTGCCTTTTTGTCTGGCAAGTAACATTCATTTTCTACTCAACTCTGCAAATGTTGAAAATGTGACAGTGAAAAATTATTTTAATGAAAGCTTGTTGTCTCTTTTGTGCTTTATTACTTACGGTCAAGGTTCTTTCGAAA
>NC_090892.1:59631372-59636372 GCF_036669925.1 Montipora capricornis | reverse complement strand
CGGTAGCCAGGTTTTTAACCTCAGAAAAGGATCTGTTTCGTCGTACGGACGTGTGAGGACCTGTGAGCCAAAGAGCCTCTACTGGTATGGGTGTTCCCTTAAATGGTCAAAAAGTCGAAAACAACGAAAGAAGCTACAAATTCAAAGAGAGCAAGCATGACGTGACAGATGGACACGAAAACGAGGCCCACACCACAGCCCCTGCAAAAACCTAGAGGGGCGGCTAATTTGCAGTCCACAAAATATCTCGATTTCTCGCGCCTGCGAAGCCTGCGAAACCAAATTAGGATGCGTTCTCTCGTTCCTCGAGAACGCAATAAATAATAATTATACATTATCATCAATTATATACTTGCGTTTTAATTATTAACTCGAAGCGCAACTCGAAGTCCAACTCGAAGTCCAACTCGAAGTCCAACTCGAATCCAAACTCGATGATACCTTACTCCCAATCAACACACACAGACTAGCAGATATAATCTACATATTGACAATCAGCAAAATTAACAACATCTAGGTTCGCTTAATGTCCCCGTTAACGCTTTCACCGCCACAAATGCAGATTGACACTTAGAGCTCTATTTTACTCTGTTTGGTGAGGTTGACCACGATGGCCGCACACAGTGAGGAATTTGCCTCGCGAGGCCAAAAATATCAAACATGTTTGATTTTATCCTCACTGCCTCGCGAGGCGTATTTCCAGCGTATTGCGCACCAAAATTTTATTCTCCCCGCAAACGTGAGGAAACGGCTGAGCAAACCGCTCAGTTTGCTCAGGTCTTTCCTCACTGTGTGCTGCGGGCTTTATTTCAAAGAGCTACATCTCTTAAGCTCATGCACCTAAGAAACATGCCAGTTGTCTACCACTATATTAATATTATACGACATAAATTCTATATTTAAATACCCAGCAAAATACAAATCCTTCAGACATTTATAATTTATTGACTCTTACAAAAATCATTACATTTTATGCGCAATCACTTAAATGTTTCCATGCACTAAAAGTTCGAATGATACAATATCAAAAATTCATAATTAATAATTAACCAGGCTAATCAACATTTACATGCATCATTTCCACTGCAATGTACTAATTGCATGGAAAAATGTGAATATCAGGTGGTCTGACTCAATGTTGTAAAATAAATAAATCTTTCAGAAAAAGCACTTTACAACACAGTATAATAATATTACAATTCTTATCATTATTACATCGGTGATTCGTTCTCAGCAGTGCCATCTCACTATTGTTTGCCGTAAATGGAACCATCTCAACAAATGAGAAAGACACACTCAAAATAACAACAAAACACATTCCACGGCTTGTTTAAAGTAACTAATCTAATAATATACATGAAAAACAAAAAAAATCAATTCTGATTGGCTAAGATTAGTGCAGTTCAGGGGGTAATTACTGGGGCAAAAGTGTAATTACCAGTGCAGATTGCACATCCAAATTCTTTCAGGGATTAAATTGTGCGATTTCTAATAAAGCAATAGAGGACGTTTTCTCTGTTTCCATAGCCTCATGTAAACACGAGTGGGAGTTGGGAGATTTCAAGAATTCTCCCAACTACCCTGACTGTTTAGGTGAGGCTATGGAAACAGTGAAAAAAATCCTCTAATGCTGGTTTCTTTACTTCTTGATTGCTCAAAACGGATTTTCTTCATACACGCTCATAATTCAAACATAATGTAAAACAATCTGAAGAAAGTTTCATAAATCAGAATGGTTTTTGGGCCCAAAAATTATCAAGACCTTCGAGAAACAGGCCCCTGAAATCATACTTGTGATTTTAGACCAAACTGCTCTCCACTCAGCCGAATTACCATCGTTAATTACACAGTACTATGACTTTTTTCAACCTTTCGATTCCGTAATTCATACAGATTAACAATATAGAACATAAATCGGTGCTGGTTCATATGCCTAAATATCCTTTGACAAGCAGTCATTTGACGAATAACTACGTAACCAAGACAACGAACGATGAGACTTGGGGCTCAGCTAGCAGTTACACTACGGTGACCTAGCACGAAGTATATGTCAAGTTCATAAGATGGCGTCCAAGCATCACTTCGTTGTTTCCTGCGGATCACAATGCAGGAAATGTTTATCGTCTTGTAGAGAACAAATAAGTTTGGAACTTCTGTTAAACTTGGTGTCGACATTCTTCTATAATTATGGTAAAAGGATTTCAATCATTGAAACATTGATGGCATGATTCGTGAAAAGCTACTATAAAATTCCACTATAAAATTCCCCGGCACGAGATGCATCTTTAACCAATGGTTACTTTCAAGTAATGGATCATACGACAAGGACATATTTTGTGTGTGGCTCATTCAATCTAATTCCTTGCAAGCTGACATTGCCCGATTGGTAAGCTCCAAATAATTGCTTTGCATCTCTTAGTACCCGTTGGTGAAGTCTTTCTTACATGAATTGTCAGAGTATAAAAATACGAGGCAGTTACGTGTATATCTGTCAGTAAATTGTTCCACCTTAGTCACTAAATGACAACCTTGCCATAACTTCCTGCTGCCATATCTTCCCGTTTTCCCAAATTCGTTCCTCTCTCCCTTGTTCTTCGTGCTGGCTTGTAAAATTTCTCAAATCATTACAATGCAAAAAAACGAACGTTTCTAATTTGAGGTCAAACAGCACTGGAGATCGAATTAGTCTTTCATTAATTTTTGGTCGCCACATTCGCCAACTTGTATGGGCCCCCTTCATTGCTTTCCCATGTCGGCGATTGTGGCGAAATTGTCATTTTCGCCATATTTGCCAAATTCGCCACATTCGTCAACTTTTATGGGCGCCCTTCACCGCTTTGTGTTTTCCTCGTTGGCGATTGTGGCAAAATTGTCATTTTCGCCATATTTGCCAAAGTCGCCGCTTTCGCCAACCTTTATGGGGCCCCTCATTGCTTTGTGCTTTCCCATGTCGGCGATTGTGGCGAAATTGTCATTTTCGCCATATTTGCCAAATTCGCCGCTTTCGCCAACTTTTATGGGGCCTCTTCATTGCTTTGTGCTTTGCCTCGTTGGCGATTGTGGCAAAATTGTCATTTTCGCCACATTTGCCCAATTCGCCGCTTTCGCCAACTTTTATGGGCCCCCTTCACTGCTTTGTGTTTTGCCTCGTTGGCGATTGTGGCAAAATTGTCATTTTTGCCATATTTGCCAAATTCGCCTACATTTTCTCTTTTTTGCCATTTTTGTTGTTGTGTGCATTTCTGGGCATATCTCTATAACAGAGGAATATCTACTCGTGGAACTTATATCTTGCAACCATTTATGGACAGCCCTAGCAGAATTCAAAATAATGTTAATAATAATCTTTTGATCAGTTAGACTGGAAATGGAATAGTATGAAAGTCAAGTAATTTATAGTAGTAATTAAAACCATTAATAGACTTAATGTAATAACCAAAGAGAAATAATAGAGAACCTAAAACGAACCCGTTGGGATTATCATGCGCGGCAAGAGCTTTAGAGTGATTTTCAAATCATGGATTGCGAAACTTCATCGAGTAGCTGAAGCTGAAGGCGGAAAAATCTGTTGAAGGCTTTTCTTTTACATGGCCGGGATCGCTGTGCACGTTATATGTGGAAGTAGCAAGGCCATTGTCTTTGTTAGGTTTTTTAGTCTGGGATATCGAGGTTCTTTGGTTTTTATTGGTTCCCGCAATCTATCCACTCACCGTGTTGTCTTTAGTTATATGGAAATTGATTGCGCCCGTCGTTCTTAAAAATTGATACAACTTCCGGGTTTTCTTGGTAAATCAGTGAAATGTTGTCATATACACTGTATTCCAGAATGGCCACCATTTTAGCATTCTTTTGTTTGCTTGCAAATTAGTCCTTGTCGCCTCGTTCTTAAGGACGTTCGCGCCAAAATCTTACTACGGTGAGCTTTTCTTCATTTCTCGCCTAGAGTTAGGTCATAAAGTACTTACTCCAAAAATGAAAAAAAAAAAAGGGAGTCACCGACTTTGTTTCGGAGAAAATGGCAGTGGAAAATGCCTTAGTTTCGAGAAATCGGTCATAATAGCGAGATGTAGCCTCATCTGCTCATCCATCCAAAATCATAAAAATAAACTGTTGGAGTGAAAGTTTCCGTGCATAGGTTTTTAGGAGTGAGATTTTTAGATAATTGTATGCCGCTAGGGTTGTGGTAAACAGTAGAGTTCATCCTCGACAAGCGTTTTCGTAAGCTCTATCCGTTGCAACCACTACCGGAATTCGATGGCACGAGGAAAGAAAATGTTAAAAAAAGATAACTTGTTACGGTGAGAATTTTTTCATTTCATCATATTTTGTAGATAATAAGTAAATCAATTGATTAATGATTAAAAAAATAGGGGCCACCGATGATCTGAACGAGTAAAATCGATGTGCTTTTGCAAAGCTCTTGGAAAATTTCGTTTGTCACGCTTTTGCGTGACCTGTCGGGCAAGGACTGGAACCCAAGAGAGGATCGATCGTTGAAGAGATAAAAGGTTTTTACGGAGCATAGCAACGAAGTTTTAAGCAGGGGTCATCTTCATTTGGTTGGTGTTTTGTATAATATCTCTCCATTGCCGTCATGCTCATCCTCTGGAGTTTGTTTTTTGTGAAATTTAATCGCTGATTGTTTCCACGCAGGTCCGCACGATGACGAAAATACTGCTCAATTTTCACGAAAGTAAAGGAAAAGAACTTTAAAAACATGCATTCACTTTGAACTTAAGTTCGTAGGGTAATAAAAACATTACAAAGAAATAGCCCCATTAAATTTACGCAACGGTTCGTCCTCGAGTTTTCGAGACTTTCAGCCACTAGTCTACTCGATCAGCTGCCTTTTCCAGAGCTTTTCCATCCTCCCGCTCACTTCTCTTTGAAGTTTCATGATGATTCGGAAATAAATGTGCCATTCTTTTGCCGGCCTCGAATTTTTTCCTCGGCGTTTTCGTCGCCATGTTATTTTAACTGATGCTTGAAAAATATGTATG
>NC_090892.1:59608872-59623872 GCF_036669925.1 Montipora capricornis | reverse complement strand
GAAAATTAAGAGAAGAAGGACAATCCTAAACATCCTTGTATTCTAAAGAGAATGTTTTCTTCCCAAGTTGGACGCATTTATGCTCGCACGCCTTGTATATCAGTCACGTGATCTGTATACGGGAAAACAAAATGCTCGCGCGAGAAACGACATTCAGACAGTGACAAAAGGGAAACTATATTCTTGTAATATAAAGAAATTAAAGTGAAAAGTACGAAAAAACTAACTTATCGTTAACTTCGTAATAGTCGTTATCAATTCTCAGTCTCATTGTTCAAAAATCTGCGGTGTAAAAACTGCTCGTATCTGTGTCCAATTTAAACGGTTTTCTTATGTGCGGTTTAAGCTATCACATGTTGTCATTTTTAAAATTTTAAATTCTAATTAAAGGTGCCGTGAAGCGCTTAAAAAATCGATAAACGATACGAATTAACCAATATCAGTCGTCAAAGAATCATGGAAATCTGCTTATGTTCTTGTCAATGTGTACTAATTTTCTTTTCGCATGTAAGGACAAAGATTTAATGATTTAACTTGATCTAAAGAACGCAGTCAAGGCAATATATTTCAATATGTGTTATGAGGATAGTCGCTAATGAGATCGAAGCTTTTTATGACGAACAGGTCTTTTATTTGTAGATATTTTTTTCATTCACAGCACCCGCGTTTCCTCCCGACTGATTGAGTTGTATGCGGACGGAGCCTATTTTAAGAACTCCCCATAATGGCATAAATATATTAAATAATGTAAAAATCAGATAGATCTACAGTCCGCTACAAGAGAATATTACTCCTTTTTATTACAGTCACGGCGGGCTTTTTGGTCTGGGAGCTAAAAAAGAACCCGGTGAAATTTTGACGAAAAATATTTCAAGCTGTAGAAAAGGCCCGCAGGCTACTCTTAAGTCGTAAAATGTTGGTGAATGGGCCTGATTCAAAAAAATCGTTTTGCGTATTTGATTTGCATTTGATTTAAACACAGTTTATACTTCGTGTTCTTTTTTTAACATTTTGCTCACGGATCTTCGAAGGATACAATGTTGTTAATCGACTCTGCGACTCACCAGTTATCTTGACTTTAATTAGCGACCACAAAACTCTCAGGCCGCTTGCAAAGGAAATTTCATTGCTATCCAAAACTGTGTTCATTCGTCGAGTTACTTGTTTACCCCTCATTTCACCTGCTTTACGCGTGTAGACTCAAATTTGAATATTATTGTTCCGCGAGGAGGCGCCAAAATGCGCATGCGTCGCAGTTGTATACAATTACTAAAAGCAGATTTCGAGCAATGCAAGCGTTATTTTGGTCTTGCAGGCAAAGAATATGGAAGGTAAAAAAGCCTCTTGCGTGCTGCAATTCAAGGGTGAAGCGAAACTTACATCAGAAGAATTTGTCAAAGTCTTCAAGGAATTCGACAAAGACGGTAAAATAATTTTCAACAATACAATACATAAAATGCGTCTGACACGGTTTTGAATACAAATCAGAGTCAACGTCTACTTCTCGTTGGACTTCCTCATTTAGGTAATGGCTTCATCGAAGCAGATGAACTCACCGATTTTCTAGTTGCTCTTCTAAGCGAAACTGGTAACGAGGTAAGCTACAAATGATGTTGAGTAATATGCAAAAATCAAACCAACAGCGATCAAACGGCAACTACAACAATCTTATCAGAGTTTTACTTGAACCTTGCATCTTCTTATTTATACTATTCTTTTACCCTAACGATCTCACAAGTCATCGTAATTTGTCCTTAAGTTTTTCCTTGTTTTCCTGTATTACGTTTGCTTTGTTGAACGCATTTGGATTTAAAACCACAATAAAAAGATATATTTATCTTAAGTTATCATATGTATATTTTACTGCTTAATTTGGACTTACAGTCGACACTATCCTACTCCAAAACAAGTATTCACGGACGACAAATATTCAATTTCAATCTCGAAGTCGTGAAGAAGATACATCTTCCTTCTTCTTTTAAAATGCATTATTAATTTTCTTGCATTTTCACTCAAGTAAATTTCTCGAAAAAGTCTCGTAAAATTTCTTATGATTCATTTAAGTCTACGGTTATTGATTTGCAAACTGTTTTTTTGGGATTCAGTTACGTTTAGCTTCACAATGAATAAGACCTAACCTTGAGTGTCTTGTTACAAGCGCAAACGGAAGAAATGTACAAAAGGGAACCGTATTTATTATTTTGTTTCAAGAAGATACTTTAAGGAGCCTCGTCTGTACTCATGAATGCAGCTCTGCATTATATTTGCCTTCTTGGTTAAAAAAAGTATTTTACCAAGAAACCTGTGAGTCTCTTGCGATCCGGATATTCTCCTTTGAGGTTACTTTCTGTCATTTTCACGTTTATATCTTTTTAATTAAAAGCGGCTTGCTGCGAAAATCCTTTTTTTTTTTTTCGCCCAACCCATGTTCAGAGATTCGAAACGTAAACCCGCACTGACAACACCGTTACCAAGAGCTTCGAATCAATCAAAGCTAACCAAAAGTGATTGAATTTTACAAGGAAACATTGTTGCAGCTCAGTTTTGAAAACAGTGTTTGAAAATTTGAAACAAGAAACAGCTGATGGGCAAGGAGTTTTTCCTTACGACTCGCCCATAACCTATTTATAGTTTTGTCCAACATTAAGCTCCTGTGATGTTTATTCTTATCCGGCCAATAAGGTGGCTAGATCATGTTTTGCATTAAAGAAGATGTAAACGGATTTTTTTCAAGGAATAAACAACTTTGTGTCTGCCAAAATCCTTTGGCAACTACTCATGAAAAACCCTCACGCACATACATCTGATTATGTCAGTCCAGAGTTGCATTCAAATGGAAATCGCAGTAAACTTGAACGTAAACTAAGAAGGGTTTTTCATCATGACCTGAGGGCCTTTCCTTTCAATCATTTAAGACCAATTTGCCGCAATTTTATCTCCACAGGCATTTTTTCTTCGAATAGGTATAATAAGCATATTGGTCAATTGTTCCTTATTATCATTTAATAATAATTGTCATGTTTACTATAAATATTTTACGAAATTGAGACCACTAAATTATTTTTTGGCTTTCACAAAACAGATAAAAGTTTTTTTTCTTGCAGCTTTTTTTGCAAGAAAAAAGTCACTTCATAAATACTCATGATCATATAAATGTAATTGTCATATCATCGAATGAGTTTGTCGACCACATTCCATCGACTTACTAGTTTCCGTTGTTTAACAAAGATACTCTTATCGAATGAGAAAATACCATCCATTAGCTTTTATGAGCTCTCAGGCACCCTTTCGAGATTTGTGCCACGTTCAAAACAATGACGGGAATGGTCGTTTTTCACGCTTACGACAATCACACAATATTGTAGTTAGAATTCTTCTTTGGACTTTCCTTTCATTCATTAACACTAGCTTAGCGCGAAAAAGTTGTTTGCATCTATCGCAGTTACACTAAAAATTCAATACCCTATGAAATTACACAAGAAAGTATTATCATAATTGTGTTGAGTTATCATAATAATCTTGTCGCTTTACATAAGGCAAAACCTTTCAAGTTTAAGATGGTAAATTATTCATTCAAAATTTTTAGCGAATCGTAAAGGTGAAAGGAAGGCTATGACATAGATACAAAATAGACAGGTCTCGTATCATTTCACCAATATTTTACCTTATCAGGCTCTCGTTTGCACAGCACGGATCAATTCGTATTTTTATTTGAATTTTAAAACTATGTTAACTAAAAATTAAGAGACCAAAGTTTTAAGCCTTGATTTAAAAAGGACACCTGTTTATTTTAACCCGCCATTGCTAATTTTAAGATCTTGAGAGCTGGATCGAGGAGAAGATGACGTCAAAGGCTCACTAGTTTAAGAATGCAATGCGTGTGTACCCTACCGTGTAGCAAACCGTGTAGTAAACGGCCTTTGGATAAAAATCAAAGCTCAAAATTATGCCAGACAGGTGTTAAGCTATCTGAAGGAAAAAAGGAAGTGATTTTCTTCTTATTACAGGGGCACTTAAAAAATTTCATTAATAATTCATGAGCCTAACATTCTATCAAAACACCGATGAAACGTCACGTGTATGAGCTTTATATCCTGATAAAACACTTCTCGTTAGTATTCTTTGTATAAAGAATACTAATAAGGCATAGCTTGTTTTTCTTGTATTCTAATATTCACCTCTCACAATTTGAACCATATTTGTTTTGAGTCCAGAGGGACACGCTCTTTGTGGAATGTTTTTTAAGCCGTTCAAGAAACCTCGCAGCACGTGTTTTATCGAGTCTAAAAACACTCGGCTACGCGTCGTGTTTTAAAACCCCGATAAAACACTGCTGCTCGTTTTTTAAACATTACTTTAAAGTTACGAATTAACGTCCCTCCTTTTGCAGGGAAAATTTGACAATTTCTTATATTAATTAGTGAATTCGTTACTATTCGTGCAGAACCCAAATGAAGAGGAACTAATCGAATTCAAGCAGTTCATTCTAGACAAGTTTGATGATAATTTTGATGGCAAAATCAGCATGCCAGAGGTAAGAAAACTAACCGTGATGGAAGCCATCAAGATAAACGTATGAAAAATTGGCTCAAACAAAATAGAACGTATTACTGAGGGATCCGGGAAGAAATCTCGTAATTCCAAATCTAAGTATTTCTTTTCCCGTTTTTTATAGTTTTCTGTTGTTTACCCATCCTCTTTCAGAGGCTCGGGCCCAGAGTGATTTCCTTCACGATCAAGGTGTTTTTGGCCACGGGGGAGGACCCCCATATGTAAAGGGGAGGGATGTTCGTCGTCTCGCTTAGGGGTGTAAATTTCGGATTTTGGTCTCACTTGGGGTGTTCTGGGCAAAACGCCATCAGATGTGGCCGTGAAGGTCTCCTTCAGGGTTGCGCGCGAAGAAATATAAAAGTGTATATTCACACTTTTACATTTCTTCAGGAAGGTGAAATTATGATATGATAACGTCTTTGCCATTATTAAAAGTCACGGTATTTTTCGTTTTTCACTGTTTTAATATGGTCTCTCTTAGGGGTCATTAAAACGCCTGGGCCACGCCCAAATTGGTCTCTTTCTGCGGTTTAATTTAAAATATCCGACAAGCATCTCTCCTCTTCTTATATGGGAGTCCCCTCCGGGGGTTTTGGTTCCATTCCGTGTCAGAAGCCTTTTGCAGTCAATGCACAGTCTTTGATGCCTGCCGATCCTGTTCTTGTTGTGCATTAAAAAAAAAAAACACTGAAAAGTAACGTCGAGTTACATTAACGGATAAGGCCTCAAGCGAACGTTTCCAGTTTAAAAGGACATCGAAAATCAACTGGGATTCCCCTTTATTAATTTTTCTTTGATTAAGGCTTAACTGAGTTTTTTTTTTACTCCAAAGGGGTAAATCCTTGACTCCAGCTCTTTTAAAAGTGTACACTTTTACATCCGAGATTATCCCTGCTCAAACTGAGTTCCCTAGCATGGTAAGGGTGTCCACTCAAAAAACTTGCCTTGCTGGGCTGAAATTCAATTCTTTCTTCTTTGACTTCATTAGTTGGAAAACATTCTTCCAACGGAAGAAAACTACTTGGCGCAGTTTCGGGATGAGTTTCAAGCGAACAAAATGGACAGCGTACAATTTATCAAGGTACAGGGAAATGTTTTGGTAACATGGGCTGATGTAATCAAATCGCAATACGATCCCTTCTAGGATATGACGACAAAAGTATCATGATTTGCGTCTCTGATTTTCTGTAGCGCTTATAGCATCGATGTAATTAAAGGGGCTATGTCGCATTGTTTTAGGGTGTTCAGGGGAAGTCTTAAGTTATTAAAATAATTAATTGAAGCTATGAGTTTCGCAGTTTTGGACGCAATTTTTTTGCAATTACGTAAAGAAGCCTGAAAAAGCCAGGACTTCAACGGAGTTTGAACCCGTGACCTCGCGATACCGGTGCGACGCTCTAACCAACTGAGCTATGAAGCCCACAGACGTTGCGAGCTGGTCATTTGTGGGTTCCAATGTTCCCGTGAGGAATGAATCAACGATGAATGATATATGAAATGAATCATATATGAACTGCGGATATGAAATCAAGTGAAGCTATGATCCGCGCAGTTATATCATTTCATCGTTGATTCATTCCTCACGGAAACATGGAAACCCACAAATGACCGGCTCCCAAAGTCAGTGGCTATTTGAACCTTACGGCGCCGATGAAATGCGGATATGAAATCAAGTGAAGGTATGATCCTCGCAATTATAAACGCAATTTTTTTGCAATTGCGTAAAGAAGCCTGAAAAAGTCAGGACTTCAACGGGGTTTGAACCCGTGACCTCACGATACCGCTGCGACGCTCTGACCAACTGAGCTATAAAGCCACTGACGTTGGGAGCTGGTCATTTGTGGGTTCCAATGTTCCCGTGAGGAATGAATCAATGATGAATGATATATGAAATGAATCATATATGAACTGCGGATATGAAATCAAGTGAAGCTATGATCCGCGCAGTTATATCATTTCATCGTTGATTCATTCCTCACGGAAACATGGGAACCCACAAATGACCGGCTCCCAAAGTCAGTGGCTATTTGAACCTTACGGCGCCTGCTTACTCTTCGTGCTAACGTAAATGCCCTAGTTAGAGCCGCTTTTGATTGTTCTTCACGAAAACCAATGAGAAGACACTTTGTTTCAGGGTTCCCCAGAGCTCTTCTCTCCCGCAACCAAGAGAAGAGCTCTGGGGTCTACATTGATTGGATCGTTATAGGACTCAGCTCTATTCTGTTTAGGATTAAGATTAAGGCATTGTTATACTCAGCAATTTTTCTTGTAACTCGCGATAGCCTATAGAAATCTTGCTGCGACGAAAGTTCTCACATTGCGAAAGAAATTTCCTGATGGGTGCTACTCTTGGCCATTCGGTTTATAAACGTTTCTGGCAACTTGGCTTGTTTTCGACGATCACATGAAGTTAAAGGAACATTTTCATTTGCCGCAAACTGTTGCGAAATAAGTTGGAGGACGGATTTTACACTGCTCAATGATTGAGAAATTCGTTGCAACATGAATCGAAGCGTTGTGGAAAGTTGAACTCAATTGTACTATCCGAAGCTGTACATGTTTCTGCAACTTGTCTTGCCGCCTTGGCCATGGCATTGCAATTCAACTGCTGCGCGAAAATTAGCACAATTTGACGACGCCTAAGGCTTTATTGCTTTTGTTTTATATTTTTTTGTGCTCATTGTTTCCTGAACCAATCACAAGAGCCTCTCTAACACCTGTGTCTTGTCCCTTTTTTCCCTCGAAAGCCGTAATATAAAGAAACTGATAGTAGGTTTCGCCATCTTAAATGTCTAAATGTTGCATTCTTGCAATTGTAATGAAAGAGACTTACATTCTTTTCTACCTCGATTTTGTAGTATACAGAAGATACGTCATCATCACCTTTGTGATGCATCTTTACATCCAAATTTGCATTCGCACTGGCAAAGATCCCGATCCTGTTCGGAGCGTTAATCATTTTCCGAGTTTGAACGCGTCTGCATCGATAAGTACGTCTCTGTAGAAGGGTAATAGGTCCCGTTGCCTTGCTTTCTCGATGTTTTCTTTTAGATATGGAATCACTATGACAGTGACATGAGTGGGTATCTTGAGGGAGATGAAATCGATGCCTTTCTCAGGGACATGCTGCAACAGCAGGGCTGCAATGCAAATACTCAGCTAATCAAAGACTTCAAACAGTTCATAGTAAGATTACTATTGAATTGTATGGCTCAGACCAATAGGAATAACTTTCGTGTTGAAATAGCAGAGAGGGTGACGAAGCAGATCTCTTATGGAATTAGATTCCTGCAGGAGTCCATGGCTAGGAGCGATCAAGCCCTATAGTTAGCTTTTGTCGCGGCATTTTTACAGACCGATTTATTTTCAGCCTACCTTTTCCCACGAAAAGGCAGTTTCGGTCCGGTGACGCAATGCCGTCAAGTTAGTTTCCTGTGATAGGTTATCGGGCCCCGAGAGAGTCTCATTCGAGTGAAATTCAATCCAAAAATAAATCGGTCTATGAAAACTCCGTGACAGGAATATAGGGCAATTATTCGCTCCTAGAGTGGGAGGCGGTGGCCTCATGGTCAGTGTGCTCGACTCCGGATCAAGTGGTCCGGGTTCGGATCCTGGCTGGGGACATTGTGTTGTGTTCTTGGGCAAGACACTTTACTCCCACGGTGCCTCTCTCCACTCAGGTGTATAAATGGGTACCGGCGAAATGCTGGGGGTAACCGTGCGATGGACTAGCATCCCATCCAGGGGGGAGTAGAAATACTCCTAGTCGCTTCATGCTAAGGAAACCGGAGATAAGCGCCGGCCTGATGGGCCTTCTGGCTCGTAAGCAGAGACTTTACTTTTATTCGCTCCTAGTCATGGGTTCCTGATTCCTGTTCATATCAAGATTTCATTTTACCAGTCACATATGTAGATATTTCCACCCCATCTGATAATTTGCAGCCGAGGCAAAAAAAATGTTCTAGGTGTTCACTATCGATCACTTACGTCAAGTCGCCATGTTGGTGAAACGACCGCCATGTTGATTTCTTAAATGAATCGTTTAGGAATTGAGCTTAGCGACATTCTTATTTTTAGTGTAAAACAAAGCCGTTTGGCTGGTGAGTTAAACCAGTAGAACCTGCAGAAGCATCAGTGAGATTGTGTAATGTTGATAACCTCCCACACAGTGTTGAAACCACTTCTCTTCGTCATTACCGCTATCGTTATCATTGCCATTGTCATTACCGTTACCGTTATCGTTAGCGTTATCGTTATCGTTATCATCATCATTCTACTTCACCATGTGATCTTTCTTGCTTTAAGATGGATCATCACGATGACAACAAGGATGGGAAAATTGGTTTAAAGGAATTGTCCAGGTGGGTTCTCAATTGGTCGTTTTATATAGTTTTGCTGAAAACACTGTCAATTGATTTTACCAGTAGTGTAGTTTTAAAACGCAGTTTTTATCAATCTACGGGCGACCTTTAACCTGTAAGGCATTAACTAAAAAATACTCTGTTTTGGTTTTTCACAACTTGCGAGAGTTATCCAAAGCGAAAGTCTTGGGAGTGCACTATAAGTTTCTGTAGACTAGTTATGCCAGTGTTTGATATATAATAGTTATTTGGACGCCCAATCGTTCAACACTTAATACCGTATATTATTATATACTCAACAAACTAAGCCGCTTCTGATTGGTCAATGACGAATGCATAAATCGGTTATAGAGTACAATACGGAAGTTTTGCTATGGAAACAAAGCGATGGAGTGATTTTGTTGAGTATATAATAAATAAAAGATCGTTACTCGTGATGTTTTGAGAGGCGTAGGCGAGTGCAATTTGAAAAGTTTCAAAGCATCACGTTTTGAAAGTTTTCAAATTTCACGATAATTTTCAAATTGCACTCGCTTACGGCTCGTGCAATGTTGAAAAGTTTCAAAACATCACTCGTGCCGATAAAATCACGAATTGCACTCGCTTTCATTCGATTTCCTATACAAATTAACACAAAAGACGTATACGACATGATATATTTTACGGATCCAAAGAACCGGCTCAAGCGGAATGATTAGACTGAACTATGTGATTGTATTCTCAACCGGTGAAGAGCCCGGACCGTTGAACATAGATGAGCGTTAATTAGTACTGGTTAAAAGTGCAAATAACAAAAACTTTTGAATGACCTGAAGGCAACTGTCTCGATCCCAAAGTGAGAGCTAGCGGGCTCCGACGAGCTCGTCATCCATGAAGGATGCCAGAAAAATTACTAGTTAGATACCTAATATGCAAAGTTAAAGAAATTAATATGTATTACAAAGTTATGCCATACATAATTGTTTCCTAAATGCGAACAGTGGTCTCATCCTTTATGTGTATCTGTATTTTCACGCAGCAATCGTTAAACTCCTCTTATGTTAATAAAGCCTTTCATTTTCGTATAACTGGCAGCGAAGAACAGGCCAGACCACACCATGTAACGAGAACAAAAAGGTCTCTACACGTCATGCATTTAGGGAACTTCTTGTCTTATTCACTGTGGATAATGTGAAGTTTCCTACCCATACTGCAATGTAATTACTGTATATTATACATTATTTTATTTCAAATTATTGTTTGCTAGCATTCTGCCAAAGGAGGAAAACTTCTTTGCAAAGTTTCAGGTAGGTGTGAACTCCGTTCATGCTGTAAATTGTACGTTGAAGGCGAACAACAAAAAGGCACGAAGCCAGTTGTGAGGGAGAGTTCTCTATTCCCCACCTCACCACCCCCTCCTCATTGGATTGACTGAACACCACGCAAAGTTTGATAAATACCAACGATGTAGCATTTTTTTCATATTCACCTCACGTAGTCACTGTCCAACACTGATAACACTTAGTTCAGGAGATTAGATAGCAAAGTGGACGTCGTATTTGCACTCCCAGAGTTTTGCGAAGTACGGCAAAGAGGGTTAGGCTAGGTTCGTCCTCCGCTTATGCTGTGAGGCGTAGTGGGGAGAAGCCGTCTGTCGTTAGCCTGTGTACAACGGCCAGCTCTCCGAAAAAAAAAAATCGGAGAGGAGCGTCTGTGATTTACCGTTAGTAATCGTGTTCCGGAATAATTTTGCATACATTATTAATTGATCTACGCTGACCAAAATTTGCGGGGCTCATATTTCGTTGGAGCTAAATTCTCAAAATGGTGGTCAATTAGGTAGATTTCAAACGTGCATTGAAGAGCGTCTCGGATAGTTTTAAGATACCTTGGCTTTATTGCATAGAAGCCCTCTTTAAAGGAAAGGATGTATTTGCAAGCCTTCCAACCGGGTACGGCTCTGATCTTCAGAGCAGCACAGATCGTTGCCGATGAGCTGTAATTTTCCTCGATGTGTTCACATCTCAAATATTCCAGGGCATTACGCTTTGTAGATAGTGCTTGAGAATGGCTAGGCTGGTCCGATCAAGGCGTTGGGATTACATTGACTGGTAAGGAATAGCGGGAGACGTTTTTCGAGTGGACAATCTTTTGAATAGTGCTATATTCACCTCGTGAAGAGCGCTTTCGTTTCTTTAGCGCTGACAACAATTCCTACAAACGTACGTCGAATCAATTTCCACTTTACACTCCATAGATAACAATTCCGCTCGTACTTTAAAAGAAAAACCTCTTTGACAATCAAAAAGATTTTTATTCGTATTTTGTACCGTGCTCAAAGTACACACGAACTCATCGTAAAATCTCAACGGTGGTTCTCACGGTGTTGATGTGGAGAAAAAATTAAAAAAAAGCTCGTTGTCTCAATGATGTAATGATCGATGGGTAGTAACCAATCAAATCATTTTCCACACATTCCAGGAAAAATCACGTGGTATGGAACACGATTATCAACGGTAAATCACAGACGCTCCTCTCCGATTTTTTTTTTTTTCGGAGAGCGGGCGGCTGTACACAGGCTATCTGTCGTTCGCCATCTTGCTTGCATTTGCCATAGATGTGCCTTGGTCGGAGACGATCTCTTAAATCCCATCTATCTATCGCTTCCTGGGTCGAACTCGGGCTCTGGCAGCATTTCCTCTGATGATGTAGGCTTTGGATGTTGGCTGATTTGGCGTCATTCTTGTCACGTGACCGAACCACTTGATTTTCTGCTGGTCTATGTACTCCGTCGCTGGTCTTACTACTACCCTTTTTCCAAAGAAATACACCAAAATGGGTGTCGCAGTTTTAACACTTTCAACAGACTGTACTATTTGGAAGGATTAAATCTATCCAACTGTTACACGTAAACGCAACTTTATTATGCCTTCAAAAACTCATTAATCATTCACGAGCCTATTATCCTCTCAGATGACAGAAATCAGTCACTTGCATACATCTTTATAGCCGGTATAGAATGATAATTCTGAATTAAGCCCGGAGAGGGTTTTGATTTCGGTCTCGGGGAAAATCGGGGTACAATACATAAACAATGAAATCATCACTGAATTATTAATGAAAATATGATTACCGTGATCTCTATATAAAGATCGCTAGTGATTTTTATATAAATATCACTTGTGCTCTTTATTAAATAGTCCTCATAATTTTCATCGAAATTTCAACCATTACAAACTTCATGGCGGATACTTTTTCCCATCCTCCTTCCAAACTTCTTCAAAAAATTAAATGTTGTCAACCAAAAAATTTAACGACTCTGCCGTCATGGTAATGTTTGCATCTAGGCTTCGGATTTTTTCCCGTTCCACGTGGAACCTTGCTTCTTCGTTAGCTGCTTGTTTGTTCAGTCTTCCATTCTGCCACTGTGCGACTATTGAAAGACCAATTTGTGACATATCTGTTGATTTTGAAAAGGATTTTTCCAACAAGGCTTTTTCTTCATCGGCAGTTTTCAATTCTCTGAACTTTCTCTTACGCAGCATTTTTAACCAACCTTCTTCAACCACCGACTGCAACAAAGAAAGAACTGAAGGGGAAAAACATGCTTTTAAAAGGGTTGTCCTAAAATCCGGAATCCGGAATCCGGAATCCGGAATCACAGGTCATTGTTTTACCAATACAGAGAGTAAAAACTCCTAAACATTCATCAAAGCTAACCTTAGGCCTAAAAACGTTTGTTTAATTAGGCCTAAGGTTAGCTTTTATGAATGTTTAGGAGTTTTTACTCTCTGTATTGGTAAAACAATAACCTGTGATTCCGGATTCCGGATTCCGGCTTCTAGGACAACGCCTTTTAAAATTACCATACTGGTTATGAGGTCCACTTGTTATTCTTGTATGCTAATATCTTTCCCTCACAATTTGAACCTTTGTTCGGACTCCCGAGGGACACAATTTTTATTGAATGTTTTTGAAGCCGTTTAAAAAACTCGCAGCATGTGTTTTATCGGGACTAAAAACACTCGGCTACGCCTCGTGTTTTTAAACCCTATAAAATACTGCTGCTCGTTTTTTAAACATTACATATGAAACACCATTGAATGCTTAACAAGATGCACTCATTAATGTGAAGTAATAGGTTATCATGGAAGCAAAAGAGCCATCTAAAAACACTGCATATACTGTTTAAACGCGCGCATCTCAAAAACGAATGCGGTGACCCTCATTTTTTATTGCTGGAGTTTTATTAGCACGCTAATATAAAGCTCCATGCAAAGTAAAAAAAAAAAAAATGCTCTGGAGCGTATTCATAGCCACCTTCACAATTGAGAAATTTTAAGGTGCCTCTAAATACTTTCCAGAAATTTTTTAATAAACTTTGATGAGAGTTTCAACTTAGTGTGCTAATCATTTCCAACAATAAAAGATGGGGGTCGCCGAGTTCGTTTTTGAGGTACAAAATCTAGGGCGTTTTTAGATGGTTCTTTTGTTGCCATGGTAATTTATTACCTTCCCATTAATATGTGCACCTTGTTAAGCAGTTATTGGTGTTTCATTTCGCACCATAACATTGCCTTTAAGTGAAGCATTGTTGTAGAGGTCATCCTTCTAATCAAAGTCCCCTCCAAATTGTTGAAATTGGTTTTAAGTCACCTTAATTGACCGAATGCAAAAATGGCCGCCAACAAATTATTTTCTTTTTTGTTTGTGTTAATTAGCCTAACTAGCCTCGTTTTAAAGCCCAAATTCTTTCAATTTTACGCGGGTAAACGCGGCTAGTTAGGCTAATTAACACAAAGACAAAAGAATAATTTGTTGGCGGCCACTTTTGCATTCGGTCAATTTAGCCAATGATATCCTTGTTGCCTCGCGTTGCCGTCCGTCGTCGTCGTTACCAAGTACTTCTGAAGTGTACGGATGTTGCCAATGAGAAATCACCTGGTTCCCGTCTGTTCACTGCAGTTAAGTGCCAACAGCTGTTGGGTGGTGTTAATAATGTATAGAAACGTGACCATCTGCATGGAAGTAGTACCCTTTGCAAGGAGTAAGGTTCACATGGCGGTCATGAACTGGGCCTCTCTGGTTTCAACCAAGCCCTTGGCCACGAAGATTAGTTCCATCTTCCGATACTTTGATTTTCATCGCTCGTGAATTCAAAACAGACTCCTTGTTAATTACAACGGATCCGAGATCACAGATCTACAGCATACCGGCTGTAAATATTAATGGCGCCTGTCCAGAATTGCTTTTAATTAGATGCATATGGATTTCCATAAGCGTCACGAGGGGTCTCCTTGCTCTTCTCCCAAACTTCAACATCACTTTAAGCTTATGTCTCAGAATACAGACATGCAATTAACATCGCAGCTTCTGAAGTAAAAATGAACAAATGCATTTCCCAGCAAGGATGCACAGTCAGTTAGTGCACGGCCTTGGTGCAAGAGGTCCTGAGTTCGATTCCCGGATCTCGCATCCTTGTTTCGACTTCTTTCCTTTCCGTGTAGCTAAGTAGCGTTAAATACCCGTAAAACGGAGCACTGATGGAGAGGGGGGAGTAAAATGAGCGCACCGTCGACCTCAGGTTTGTCAGTTGAATTTCTGTTACGAGTTATCGACGTTAAATATGGTTACTTTACTTTACTTTACTTTACTTCCCCTAAGCTAAAAATAAAGTTAACTTTACCCTTCTGTTATTGTTGGCAATAAATAGCAAACTCGTAGACTTAAAGGGACGCTCGTGTTGGATGTCAAAATCGGGCTTGCATCTATTTAGGCATATTTCTGGATATGAATGCTGGCTGCAAGGACGGTGATTGGCGCCGCCACTTATTACTGTAATCAGAAAACAGTAATTTCAAATCTAAATATCTTTAGGGGAAGCCAGCGCTATCAAGGGAAGATTTCGACGCTGTATTTGATCACTACGATGCGGTAGGTTTTACAAAATGAGTGCTTTTCGTGAATGTCCTATATGTATCTCATGTTAAATACGAGTTACGCCAAATCATTCGTTGCATTACGTGAAATCATAGTTCCCATATTGGTGGCCATATTGAATTTACTATCTTTCTTATTGGAACTGCCAAACTTCTGGGAATCTTTTAGT
>NC_090892.1:59591372-59603872 GCF_036669925.1 Montipora capricornis | reverse complement strand
TGGCCAGGAACGCAAGAAGACCGCATAGAATATTTGAGCAGAACGAATATAACCTTTGATAATGCAAATCCCATTAACACCAAGGACTCTTTATCTCCCATTCCCAGTAACAAAATCCCATTTCCCAGTATTTTCCCACCAAAAAATCAGGTCAATCCCACTTCCCATTTTCCCCTTTCATGACCCTCAATAAACGTTTTCTAAACTCTAATTTTATTGCAAGGTTCAGCTGCGGAGCTATTTTTAGAGAAGCACCTAATTGGCCAGTTGTAATGACGTAATGAAATTTTAAATATGCGCGGCATTGGGAACGAAGAGTTAAAATAGCTTTGCGAAACTAAAAATTGAATTTAAAAAACTATGATGGGGGATAGGGACCCGCTCTCTCACCTTATTCTCTCTTGATAAAGACTGCAAAGGCTAAAATTTCAGATTTTTATAAAGGAGATGGTTAATCGTTAATTATCATGATTATTATTATGATGATTATAAGTATTTTTTTGGCATCGAATGAATAACAGAGAACTTACTGATACACGCCGAGACAAAATGACCATTTATGTAAATAAATTCACAAGGGTATAGTAACAATATTATTGATTCAAACAAATTTAAGGAAAGAAACGCTTGTTCGCTTTGTCAACTCCTTATGTGCTTTTTGCTAACATATTCTTGACTTCCCGTTTGTTAAACTTCTGGTTTCTGTCTTTGTCAAACTTCTTTAGCTTCTCGGCTTTAAATTTGTCAAATGACTGTCCGGGCTGCAGGAATGAAAGCAAGATAAAAATGTTATGAAATGAACCAAGATGGGTTCCTTCTGCATGTGCCGGAGCAGAGATTACGTAAAAGAAAATGAACAAAAGACAGAAAACAAAACAATTCGAAATAAAGCCTGACTAATCCCGAGTGACCAAAATATAATGCTCCCCAGTACCTGCAGAAAGACTCTTTTCGAAGACAAGACTATGAGTATGACTAAATGGAATAAAGCATGAAAGCAATGCTAAAAAGACCGAGTGAAAGAGGTTGTAGAAAGCCTTAGAATGGACCAATCAGCAGAACCAACAAGACCCGTTGCTTATTCGTTTGAGAGAAGAATACAAGATGAATCGCAAAAACTGAAAACCGTTATTGGACATAGTTCTTAAAAGTTATTTGTCAACGTCTTACCTTATGCTTTTTTTGATAGAGATCTTTAAGAAAACCTTCAAGTTCGAATCCCTCAATTTCGTCACTGTTATCCTAATTAACCAATTCAAAGTTTAATTAGCCAGTTTCCTTTGAACGGTTCAAGAAGGAAAAGTATAATTATAAGTTAATTGTAACATTTGAAAACATACTTACAATAGAGTTTTTTGCAAAAGGGTCACTTAGCAGCCTCATTCAATAAATGAGTATAATTCAAAATTATTGATAAAAAATTTACGGCTTTTTCCCAACTGTGTACTGATAGTTGGAAATTTGTAGGTTTGCAAGGTGAGAGGCAAAAAACACTTTATTTGACTTACTTGATCATAATGCGAGAAGATTTCTTCAAGCTCATCGTCGTCGAACTGCCGAGGAAATGGAGAATGGTTTTATAACTTACAAGATATGTTCATTTTAAGTTAACGTAAAGAGCTTAAGGTCGTCTACTTACCTGCTCATACTGCTCAAGGAAATTTTCTTCAACGGGACAAAATCTAAAGGAAAAGTTATCAACACAAGAATTAATTACTAAGAATGATGATGTGTGATTGGGGATTATCCACATTAAATGAATATAGGGAAGAAGTAAGGATTGCACAGTTCGTTAGAACGCGGCCTTCTGTAGGAGAGATAACTGATTAGAGTGTAATGTGAAGTGCTAAGTATCTACCCCATATGAACCATGTGAGCGTTTTTATCTAGCCCTACTGATGGAAATGGGCTCACACAAGAACAGAGAAAAAGTCTGACCAGGGTGGGTATTGAACCCACGACCTTCGGGTTAGAATTGGTTAACTAGGATAAAAGTGACAAAATTGAGGGATTGAGCTACAAGGTCAGACGGGAACAGGCCGTGGGAACTGACGATGTTAAAGTCACGGCAATGAACATGTACAAGTACAAGGAGGGATTACGTTTCTTCAAACGTTGGCCGTGTAGCACTTATATTTGAACAGACTTAACTGATTAAAGTGTAATGTGAAATGCTAACTATCTACCCCATACGAACCATGTGAGAGTTAGCCCTACTGATGGAAATGGGCCCACACAAGGACAGAGAAAAACTCTGACCAGGGTGGGAATTGAACCCACGACCTTCGGGTTAGATCACCGCTGCTCTACCGACTGAGCTACAAGGCCAGACGGGAACAGGCAGTGGAAAGTAGGAGAGTTCCCGAGTTCGATCCCTAGGGACCTCAAATCCTTGCTTCGACTTCTTTCCATTCTATGTAGCTGTAGGTAGCTTTAAATACCCCTAAAACGGAGCACTGGTAGAAAAAGGGCAAAATGATCGCACCCTCTAGCGGGTGAAGGAACATTTGGAGTTAAATAATTTGTACCTCTATCTATTTACCTTAACTAGGGAAAAGGAATTAACTGAACACGAAGAACTTTTAAACTGTGATAGAACTAGCACTCACTCACTCACTCACTCACTTACTCACTTATTCACTCACTCACTCATTTACCAAAGTAACTACTTAAACCAATCACAGCACGCTCAAATGAAACATGGCGTGAACCAATCAGAATTCGACGCGATTACATGTGCGTTGCTCGAAGCGCGGGAAAATGTGTAGGTGCAAGTCAAGATTGGTTGTTGGTTTGTTTCTTAGGGTGCGTTTCTTTGAGAAAATCCAAATCCGGATTGTTGTACCCCAAAGCGGATTTTGCGTTTCTTTACTAAAATCCGAAAATGGATTATTGATCCGAAGAATTCACTATCCGAGTGGATTCATTAGATCAGATCTGAATCCGGATTTTAGGATTCATGATCTGTGCGTTACTTTGGGAGAAGGATCCGGAAAAACTACGTGTGGCCAGAAGTACTTTTGTGAATCATGACGAGCAATCAAGGTGAGTTTCAGTAATGTTTTTTTTCTTCAATTTTCGCAGAACTTCAAATTTTAATACGTTACATTGATCCTAACCGGCTGAAAGTGGGGGTTGTCACCCCGGCAGAAAAATCCGTTTTCGGATTCTTCGTTTCTTTGAAAGGTGTGTGATTTGACATCATAAATCCAATCTTGGGCAAGCCATAGCCAATCACGGAGAATTAAGGAAACTACGAAAGTATTTTTTCCACAATTGTTTGAAAACGTAGTTATAGTGGGAAGTACTCTAAGCTTTATATCTATTAGCAAGGCAATGACTACTGGTGGCACAAACTCTTGAGGTTGAGAATTATTTTGGGAAGTCAAAAAAGAATACCTGCGTCTCGATTTACTGGATGTATTTTGAGCACACGAGAAAAGTCTTATTTGTATAATGGAAGTTTTTGCTTACGTGGCCTCATAACCTCAACCTCGTTCGCAGGGCTTTTCTCCGCTGGAAACGAGGTTGCTCATGAACTTCTAGCCTCACGTTTTGAGATACATGGATCATGCCAAGCTAGCACAAGTTGCAAGAGAAAATGGGTCACTGGTCAAAAGGGAACTCCATGCAATACTCCTGGCAAATATTATGTAGTTCGTTAAACGTCACACGGAATTTTTATGGACAATGATTTTAAAACGGGGCTCATGGATCGATTTGAGGGTAATACGACTTGGAGCTACATGGGAAGTACTTTTTCCTTGGTCATCTTATAAGATCTTGAGTGTTCGTCTGGCCTGGATTTGAGGCCAGAACCTTTCGCGAAAAAAAACAAACAAAACAATGACACTGAGAAATGCAACTGAATGACAAAGACAATTACGATGACGATGATGATGATACACTAAAAAAAAAAAACAGGGAACTTACGATTTGACACCTATTGATGACGAATATCAATACTCAAAACAAGACTGTCATTTCATTTGTTTACAAATGTTTTCATCAATTTTCAAAGAGAACGGAATAATTGGACGAGGCAAAGGAAGCAAATAAAATCAATTCACCCACTTGCACATCTCTTGCAGGCTGACTTTTCCATCTTTAATGTCAAACATTCTAAACTGCCATGGAGCAAATAAAAACTTACTGCTACTGAGGAAACAGCATATATATTTTTATATCTGAATGATGTTTATATCAGTTTACTGTTGCTGTATATGAATTCATTTGCTTTTAACACAAGCGAAAACTGGGGCGAAAAACTTGAACTGAGAGAAATCTGGTACTGAGGCCAAAAAGCGAAGTAAGGAGAGGAGACTGGGAGCTTAAATCAGCAGTGGCGGCATTCTGTTTTTCACTGCCAAACAACTGAGTACTTTTTTCATATTTCAGCTTAATTTCTTATTTCAAGGTACCACATTAGTTAGTTATCGTATTGTGGTCTACCCGTCAGAAACTTTCCCTTTGTTTATTTAAGATTTCTTCAAATATGGACGAAGCCAAATGAAATAAAACTTCTTAAGCAGAGAATAAGAAAACAAGTATTATAATTTATAAACTTCAGCTGATCATATTTCATTCACTCACCATAGCCTCAACATACGCATCAATTTTCTCTTCCAGATCTTCTGAATTATCTGAAGTTTCTTCTCCACTGTTCTTTGTGATCAGATCATAGAAAAAACTCTGCAAAAAGTCGAAAACAAAGAAAAAAATACGTATACCATATTGGAGACGTTGGGTCAAGCTTTGCTCCTTATAGTAACGGCCAGAGTTCTTTGTTTGAAATGTTGCCTTCAAAAATTTCAAATAGCGCCCGGTTTAGCGCCAAATGGCTCAGTCGAGAGTCTGCTGGACTTTAGCGCCGCTGATCGGGGGATCGCACTTCGCCAGGACAACCACTCAGGGTATTTAAATAACTGACTGAGAGGAAAATGCTTCGTTAAGTTTGTAATTCCATTTGCAAATGGTAAGAATTTCAAGTCTTCTGGTAAATAATTCTGTTCGACGTTAAAAAAACCTACACGCCGTTCGAGAAGAAAAGCGGATATAGGCCCATGGTAGGTATGGACTTAAGTGTAAGTGTAAAATTACAGCAGGTTCACATCAGCTGTATAGCTGCCAATATATGTACTAACCTATTTCAACAAATATACAAAACAACAAACAAGTTACTACTTTAGCGGATCACAACAAACGCAAACAGCACGAACTAATCAAAATTCAAAGCATTACATGTAAATTAAGGACGGTGCCCACTATTGTTATTGCGCATACGTTCTGCGCATCTCCAGATACTCGTATTTCCTATCGGTGATGCTTACGAATGCAGGAATATTTTTGCGCGGCTTAAAACTATGCAGAGAAAGTAGATCTTAGTAAGTACTCTTGGTATCAAAAAAGAAAATTGGGGGTAACCATGCATTCTTTAGAGATAATTGAGCTTCAATTTGAGAAAGAATGCCATACATTGCTTTGTATTTTAGAGCTTTATACAAATATTGTTCATGAATTATCTTTGAAAAATGCGTGGTTACCCCCTATTTTCTTTTTGGATTTCAATAACACTTGGGAAGATCTACCTTTCCTGCATAATCATAAATCGGGGCAAAAATACCATTGAATTAGTAGGCACCGTCCTTAATATTGCTCAAAGCGCGGAAAAGTGCGTGTTTGTTGGCCTTGCTTCCTATTGGCTGAAAAGGAGGCGAGAGATCCTTCAGCCAATCAAGATTAAGCAAAGCAAACAAAACCAAAGCTTCACGAGGTTACTTAAGACATTCAAATGAAAATCGCACCATTACCTTTAACTCGATCAAATCTAAAAACCCACTTTGGTCAGCATCGTAGTGGTCCCAAAGCTGCAAAATGTAAGAATAAAACATAAATAAATTCTTCGCACTAACCGGTCTGGAGGGCGTTATTATCTTAAACATAGTCTTGCCATTCAGTATTGTAATTCTTAAATAGCTTCATCAAAGCTTCAGACCTTCATAAAAGATACGCTAGTGATTCTTGTACGTTGTTCTCCAAATTCGGCTTTCAAAAAATTGACTGGAACCAGCTCTTTTGTCAGCTGCAGATGAAAACAAGAACAATCAAACACATTTGGATAAACGAACAAGTGAGTAAAGGAAGTCGTAATTCCGAGTTTTGAGAAAATCAGCAAAAGAGGATCTCCGCAAGGAGAGTTCAGTTAGTGTTGAATACCTTCATTCATAACTGACGCTACATTCTCTATATACATTCTCTCTTTCTCGAGTATTTTTCTTCTTTGAGGTTAGAATACTCGAGAAAGTCTGATCCAACTTAAGATCTGACAACTCAAATGTTACAAAATGCAGTTTGTTAAAACGATGCCCCCATGAACCAAATCTACCTCCCAGGCATTGGATCTGACCGCTAAGAGTTGAGTCTAAAATCCCTCTCGCGGCTGGTATGAGAATAGAACAGACTGCATTGATTGCAAAACTCGGAATAAAGATTTTACTTTTTAATTTATCCTGCGCAGATGTCGGTGTGTCGCTGAGTGTTGCTATCATTAACCAAATATAACCAGTTAAACTGACAACACAGTTTAAAAGTAACTGTCAAGTAACTTGTTTATTTCATTTTATTATATGGCAAGGAATTTTCAAGCTAAATGGAACACTCTGAGTGGCTGGTTTTTGGTCGGGATTTTACAGTACGGACCATTACCATGGAAACGGTTCCTTTCCCTAGTTTTTATTCTCCCGAGTCAAGTTGAGCGAGACACAAAAAGTCAAAAAAAAAGCGGAATCTCTTATTTTTTTTATCACAGCAGTACAATTGTAGTAAGCGGAATTTAGTTTTACATTTGGAAAGGGTTACCCTTGAAAGTTTGCTGATGGAAGCTGAAGATTACGAACATTCACCAATCGAAGAAGTGTCAGGCGATCATAGCTCAAAGAAACGATGCCATATAATAAACAACTTACTAACATCACTTGCTCGGAACTGTTCGGGAATATTAACCCTCGGACGTTTTTGTACGGACCTCGCTGCGCTCGGCCCGTACGTACTGCCACAACCCAGGGCCAATATTCCCCAGTATTACCGTCGATTAGAATTATTTTACAAAATTTTTTACCGTAGACATGTTAATAACTTTGCTTTCATCTTGTTTTTCGCGTATTTTTTCCATAATTTCCACAGCTCTTGAATGCTCTATCAACCCCTAATGAGAAAAAAAGGAGTGGAGGATACCATATGGAAAAAATATGTTAGTGAGGCATGACCAGGGGCAAGGTAAGATTTGGTGAATTGAAAAAAATATATATTTGAATAATTGTACGTTTAGAAGTAAATTGCTTCGAACCATTTTTTCTTTCTCTTTATCCATGTTTTACCATTTAATTACTTTTCAAATGAATGTTTGTGATTAATTCTAGAAGTAACAGATATTGAAATAAAATCATCTTGCTGCCCCCGGGACGGTCGATCGAGAATAACATATTTACGACATGAAAACAACATTAATTTTGAACCGTGAATATAGAATATAAAAAATTACGATCAGCGACAAACATTTTGGGAGATTTTTGCTACGTTCAAAAAAATCGTAAAATCGAAAGTGACATGCCGGAATTCAGCGGGTGCCGTGATTAAGTTACCGCGGCATGTTTACTCGCCAAACAGTGAAGTATCTGTCTCAAATGATGGCAAGATACCGGGTTTTTGAAAGTTTTTTTTTCTGTCAAGTGTTACAAAGTTTGACAATGAAATGAGCGAAGTCAAAATAAAGATCATAATCGCCCAACTCTTGTTTATGCAAAGTCAAAATTTACTCTCCAAGACGCGTACGACGTTATTTATCACCAGGTAATTCCATCATTTTGGAAATAGCAGCAACTTTATTATTCATCTGCGTCACAATTTTTCACTGATTTTGGGGCTCATTTTGTTGAAACTCAAGCACGCTTCCAACAGGCCTGTGAACCCTTCCTGCTTACAGAGCAATACTAAAAAAACTTCTCCCATATCACATTTCAACCTTACGCTCGAAAATTCAATATACAACATGATATTATAATTCACAAAGGCAGAAAATACCACAGAATCCTTTTCCAGCGAAAATTTTATTGAAACAAACAACATATTTGCCCTTAGAGGCGAAAACCTCTTCCTATTTCATTGCGTGCGTGAAGACAAGAAACTCAATCGTGTCAAATTACCATGTACTTCAGGTAAATACAGCTCACTTTGATTTCGTCTCGACGGGCGATAGATTGTTGTCGAAGTCCATTACTCGTCGCTTTTTAGATTCCTGCCTAGTTTATCCAACTGACTTTCCATTATTGAGCTCCATAAGGGTATATTTTGTTTCAGGATCCTGTAAAACGCCATTCGCGTTACATGACTTTCGACGCCATTGCAGGCTAAGTTAATGATTCTACTGTGTCTACAAGAGAAATCTACGCAGTTCCACTACCCTCTCGACCCTAAGAAAATACGCGCAGAAGGCTCTATGCACAAAGACACCACTTACCAGGGGAGTGACAGGCAAGACTTTTACCGACACGGAAAAAAATACTAAAAAAAAACCCGGAAATCTACCAATTTTCCGACTGGGTTTGCCATAGGGCAACCCAGTAAAAACAAAAAACTCGGAAAGAAACTTAAAACTTGGAAAAACCTGGAAAGAACATATTTTTTCTAATATTTGTGTGTAGTGAAGGTGTAAGTTCACAATTTCTGTACTGATCCTAATTATATTGTTATGCGAATCATGGCATAATTACCTCTAAGAGTTACTCAATTAAAAGCGTTTTTTTAGCGGATTGGAAAGAAAATGAGAAAAAGAGTTTTACTCGATTTTCTCCTGTGAGCGAAGAATTTCTAAAACTTTTTATCATCAAGGATATTTTGGTCTTTCTTGCAAGCAACTAAAAGCTAAAATTTATCACTGGTGTTTTGTTGGAAAAATGTTAAGCGACTGGTGGCAACAGGTTCTTAGCCTGTCTAATGATTCTTCTTTCCCAGAGACTGAGCTACAGCAATAGTGTATGAGTCGAAAAGGACCATGATCCGACAGCCACGAAGATTTTAAAAGAAGAAAGAAAATATGAAATAGAAAAATTGAACTATGTTTTTTATTTGACAGATGTGTACATGTCATTACAATGACATGATAGCGAAAAGACTGCTATGCAAATGAAGAACATTCAGAAGCAAATTTACTTTTCCCCCCGCTAGCAAATGACGTCGCAGTCGTCGCGGCTTTGCAACGATAAGACATAAATGCAGGATTAATTTGTAACAAAAAATGTAGTTATCTTTTGTTGAAACAAAAAAATTAAACGCTTTTTTCACATTAATGTGTGGTGTAGGTGTGGTCAATGTTGCCATAGGTAAAGACGACTTGATAAAATCGATACCTCGTCCTCAAAGGCTTTCATAAATGAGTCTAGCTTGCTTTCTTCCAGTTGTCCATTACCTGCGATTTAATTAGCAACTGGAAATAAGTCAACTAAACAAAAAACTGCATTGTTCGGAGATGAAGGGCAGATGTTACGGTCCAATCATATTTGCAGACATGTTCGAATTCTCACCGTTCTTGTCAAACCTCTTCAGGATATCCATGAATTGCTTCAAAGTAATTGTGGTACATTCCAAGGCCATTTTACACTGCTTTCACGCGATGTATTGCAATTTACAATCGCGAGAGGTTTTGTGAGGTAGAAGTACGTTTGACTGAGCTTCGCGTCCAAGGAAACTGGCAATTGAAAAACATAATAATCCCTGCTCTATTTCCATTGGCCAAAAATTGGAGCACGTGATCAAATTAAATCAGTGGCGAGAATTGTTATGATAAAATTGTAAAGAAAATTCGAAACATCATTTGTTTTAATAAATATTCGGAACGAAATGAACATGAAAAAATCATGACATGAAGGGAGAAAATATATAATGAATTTCAAAAGAGACGCCAACAGAAGGCTAATACTCGTGAGTCGCGCTTACCGACAAATCAACCAGCAACGTAGTTTTGTATCGAAAAAAAGACAGAAAGAGAAAAGATATTCCCATAGTAGTAACAGAACCCAACTTATTATAGAAGACCCCTTGCAGAGAACGTCTGTACCAGTGGCTGATGATAAGAAAAGCATATGTGGTTACTTGCCCTTGCAAAATGGAACACCTAAAAAAGCCAACCTAATCTTCGAAGCGTAGCAGTACTAGTAAAGAAAAAAAATTAACATGGTAGTTTTAAGACAAAAACAGTCGTTATTAATATGTAAAATGTTTCGACCTAGTAATTAAAATTATCTAATACGGGGACAAAATTACTGAATGCTGATTGGCTGAGACGGAGGGCATGTTTTTCTTAATCACGATGGCACTTTTGGTAATCAAGAGGGCATGATTACTTGATCCTGATTGGTTAACAGTTGCTTATCCAGATCAAGTTACAATAGCATCTTCTTCCAGATTCTTACCCTGATTAAACTGCTTTTGTCCACATATAAAATACATTGTAAGAGTCGGCAACCACGACATCATTTATTGAACTGGACTTTAACCGAATGAAAGCGTGTTAAGTTGATTGTCATTTGTCCAGCTTCCCTCAATAATTTTGCCCTTTACTCAATAAATATGTAATCGCAATGTGCTCTCGTGCAATTAAGGATTAATGTCACTTGTATTTTCAAAGTTTTCCAAATAGCAAATAGCCCTCGTCGCTTCGCAACTCGGGTAATTTTGTGAGAACTTCGAAGATGGGCATGAAATTAATCTTTAACTGCCCTCGGGCCCATGCGATTACATACATCTTATTCGATGGTTTAACATATAATACGCGGGGATATTTTGCGAGTTGCGTAGTATTTTTCTGAGCTCCGCAGGGGCAAGGAAAAATACGAGCAGTGAGCAAAATGTCCGCGAGTATTATATGTTAAACCATCGATTAGGAGATTTATTATTCCACTACAAAAAGGTGTTATTTTGATTCAATTTTATCTGGTAAGAGTGTTTCTAAAAAAAAAAATGCGTCATCTATCCTTCAGGGCGCTTGCGAACGATGTAAACAGTACAGAAAGCCAGCCAAATATCCTTTATTCGATTGTATAAACGAAATGACAAGAGACAAGCGATGACAAGCTAAATTCTCAAGCTTTGTATCGCGTTGAAAACAATTTCTTTCATTGAAGAACTACCGTTCTTTCTGTATTTGCTCTGTTCCAAACCGGTCAAACCGGGACACCACAGTGCATTACCGTCTCATATTTTGCGCGTTCTCTTGACCAAATATGGTAAAATGGGGTAATAGTGGAATAATAAATATACTTATCACAGAAGACTCATGGGCTTCTGGTTATCAATATTTATCGATCTGTGGCCCTTGCAAACTTTGTTCCCAGGGTATACGAAACAGAAAACAATTGTCCTGAAACGAAATTTAATGGCAGTGACATTGACAGCATTCATTACATACATTTTGGACAAATCAAGTCAACTATTAGCTTTTCCTGAGAGGCGCGGTGGCCTCATGGTTAGAGTGCTCGACTCCAGATCGAGTGGTCCGGGTTTGGGTCCTGACCGGGGACATTGTGTTGTGTTCTTGGGCAAGACACTTTACCCTCACGGTGCCTCTCTCCACCCAGGTGTGTAAATGGGTACCGGCGAAATGCTGGGGGTAACCCTGCGACGGACTGGCATCCCATCCAGGGGGGAGTATAAATACTTCTAGTCTCTTCATGCTACGGAAACCGGAGATAAGCGCCGGCCTGATGCGCCTTTCTGGGCTCGTAACAGAGACTTTATCTTAATATTAGCTTTTCCAGCAAATAGCTATCATGGCGATGGCGATAGAAGACCACAACTATAAAGAATAAACAGTGGAAAGAACCCCTTATGTAAATTCGAGACACCGGGCACTCTAACATGAGTATGAGCCACCAAGAAATTAACGAGAATGAGTATAACATAAAACAAAACTCGAAACTGGTTCACCTGCCTAAGGGATCTTCGCCAGTTTACTCACAAAGTTCAGTAGCAACCTACAAAAGAGACAAGTTGAACATAATTATTATCATATCATATCCTTTCTTTTTTTTAAAGTTATTTATTTACACTACTTACAACACTGGTACATCTACTTACTCAATTTACAACAATTACACAATTTACAGCTACTAAAATCCATTATATTACCATCAAAACTATTTAACAATTGAATTGCTTACGCACTACTTACAATACAATGCACTTACAATTACAGGTGCTACTTACAATAATACAATTGCAATACTTACTCTACAAAACAATATGATTACTTTTAAAACTTTTTTTTTTCTTTTTAATTATTTCTTAAATAACAACATTTACTTACACCGGAATACTATAATACAATACATTACATAACATACATGTATTCAGTAAGCTATAAAGAAATAAGGAAAAAGTCATTACTACGATTTCTCAGCTAAATTATTAATCTATTCCGTGCATGCATGGCTTCTTTTTAAACCGTT
>NC_090892.1:59583872-59586372 GCF_036669925.1 Montipora capricornis | reverse complement strand
AAATCGGCCCTAAGAGTTAAGTTGCAGCGTTCGTATGCACAAATAAAATACTAGTCTTCAATCTTCCTACTAATCACAGTTCCACTGTTTCTTAGTAAAATTAACAACAATTAATTGTTTTGTCTTCAATGTCCTTGCGACATGCGATGTTGACCCTCAAATGGATAGTTTTTTTGACAATCTGACATTTCAAAAACAACTTATATAGATACTTCGACGAGTCGTGATTCAATCAATGCTTGAAGTGAAAACTTAGCTTACTAAGTTTAAGGAAAAAAAAACACAACAAATGACAAAAATAGAATCTAAGACACTCACTATTTAAAGCGCCATTCAACGGGCACAAGTTTAATATCTCTCGCAGCCTCAATTACTGAGAAATCAATTTTCTAAAATTTATGTGAGAATTTAAAGCTGGTAGCAACGAATTGTTCGCTTCAAGATAACCGAAGTCAACATTCGACACCCACGCTCATTTCCACACGAAAAGAAAACACTTGAATTCGCTTCAAGTTCCTATGTGTCATCTGTCGAAAAAGAGAGGAAAAGCCATGACTGAAGGTCAAGAGCACCTGAAGGTACTTTGTTATCCACCATACTTTCCTTAAGACTCATTTCGTTGAACTAATGTCGAAGCATTAAAGCGCACATAACTCTAGCTAAATTTAAAACACTATACTTGTTTCTGTGACGAAAGGGAGTACTTTCGTTGCTTACGGTATATTCCTGTGGGATGGAAGTTTCTCCTAAATGGCGTGAAAGCCAAATTTTAAAGTTGTCTCTGAATAATATTACGAATGCTAACGTTAGCTTTTTGAAGAAATAAGGACTAGCACCACGTTTTACTGTGAGGACACTCAAACCATGAACACTTGGTATTTTTTTGTACATTTTTTTAGTGACTATAGAATGTGGGCTCGTCCTTTTGACAAGAGTATTTAATGTTTTTACACTTACAAAATGCTATACATGTAACACCATACATCATAAGAAGGACCTTTATTTCTTCGTCGTCGAAAAAAACGATGCACACAAAAATGTCAAGTGTTCACGGTTCAAGTGTCCCTTCTGTAAAATATTGGCATATAAATTTCACTTTAGTGAAGGACTTTATTCCAGCTAAGGTAAGAGACTTTCATTAACCTCTTCAGAAAATGTCAAATTCAATCTTGGTCATTCAAAACAGCTTCTTAGCCATATGGAACGATACTTTCTGCAAATTTAGAATAGCTTACAGAGTGTTTACCCAGGCTTATCTTAATTTCAATTGAAACTTCCACGAAAAATAGTTCTATTTATAAGATATTCGAGTAAGATGTTAATTATTGTTTGGGTACCGCTTTCCTAAAGGATGGATAGATGGAGTGAGGAAGATTCATTTCTAGGACATTTATATATGTCGGTATATGAAGCACCAACTGAGATGCTGGGGTAAACTGGTTGTAAGGCATTATGTGACTGCTAGTCAAGTCAAGATTACTTATTAGCTGAACAACTTACTTCAATAAATTGTCGACGTTTAAATCGCTTTTAACGAGGACATTTAAAATACAATGGGCCATGGAAGATTATTCATAAAAAACACGAACAAGTTCCCAAGCTCTTGCTCTTGTTTCTTAACTCGCTCGAACAAATCGACTGAGTGGGTAAAATACTAGAGGAATTAGACTGCGGACAACGATGATAATGATTCCCCAGATACCAAGTTCTTTGCAAGAGGCGTTAATGTTCAATTATAGCTAGGAGAATCAAGGGATGCTCTTAGATTTCACAGATATCTAAGCCATGAATGAACAAAATACTTTCGTTTAATTTAGATGCTTTTGTTAGTTTTAAATATTTAGTTTCGTCGCCTTCACCTTCATCAGCGCCCAGATTTTTCCGTTCCATCATAGGACCTAGTTTGCCTTTGTAAGCTTTAATTTCAATTATTTTTCATTATGCGCGCTTTCCAAAACCTCGTTTGGAATGGAATTAGTTTTCGACACCTTTTTCGTTTTTAAGCTAGGATTTGCATAGGTTTGGGGGTCGAATTTTTCGAGTGAAAAGTACAGTTTTGGTATCGTGTTTTTTACTGTGAGTTTTTTGGCGCTCCAAGTTCCGGCCAATGAATATGATTTGAAGAAACAAATGAACACCTTTCAAATCTTTGCCGAGAAAAACTTTCAATCTTTTTAAACCAATACAGCTGATCGATTAAGGCCTTTATATAGATTAAACTTTGCTGCCTATTCTTGACAATAAGTTTATGGCAAAGCATGTTTTAAGGAGCTCTTTGGTAGGTTGGTTACGAGTTTCTGTTGTTATGAATCTCTCGCCATACTGGACAACAAAAAAGTTTTTTTATTTTAATGGGAAAATTTTCATTTTGACATGCTCAGACAGTTGCTAATGACTCTGGCGGGGATGTTATAAAAAAATGGTCTCAAATTGAAATCATTCAGCGCAAAATATCATGGAAATTTCACACCCTGCGAAGTTTATCCATAGAAATGTGGGA